>NC_039245.1:25316587-25611587 GCF_003368295.1 Carassius auratus
AGCAAAGCCATTAATCCTGTTCCATATTCCCTAGCCTTCTCTATATACACAGTTTTCTTTCTAAGTGCCCTTGCAAAATGCTTAATTTATTTTTATATATAAAATAAATAAATAAACATATATTTTTAATGTACATTTTTAACATAGAAAAAACAATAACTTATCATTGATCAATAAATTGTCATTATTACTGCTATGCCACATCCTGTGTGCAAATTGAATACACTGTATGTATATGTGTTCATTTCCACATATTAAATATATTATCATATGAAGTAAAAACATATAAAAACTATTAGAAATTGGAAAGATCTCATATCTTACAAACCTGATTCCAAAAAAAAGTTGTGACACTGAACAAATTTTGAATAAAAACATAATGCAATGATGTGGAAGTTTCCAATTTCAATATTTTATTCAGAATACAACATAGATGTAATATCAAATGTTTAAACTGAGAAAATGTATCATTTTAAGGGAAAAATTCATTGTTTTTAATTTTATGGCATCAACACATCACAAAAAAGTTGGGACAAGGCCTTGTTTCCCACTGTGTGGCATCCCCTCTTCTTTTTATAACAGTCTGCAAATGTCTGGGGACGGAGGGGACAATTTGCTCAAGTTAAGGAATAGGAATGCTGTCCCATTCTTGTCTAATACAGGCTTCTAGTCGCTCAACTGTCTTAGGTCTTATTTGTCGCATCTTCCTCTTTATGATGCACCAAATGTTTTCTATGGGTGAAAGATCTGGACTGCAGGCTGGCCATTTCAGTACCCGGATCCTTCTACGCAGCCGTGATGTTGTAATTGATGCAGTATGTGGTCTGGCATTGTCATGTTGGAAAATGCAAGGTCTTCCCTGAAAGAGATGACGTCTGGATGGGAGCATGTGTTGTTCTATAACTTGGATATACCTTTCAGCATTGTTGCCTTTCCAGATGTGTAAGCTGCTCATCACAAACACACACTCATGCAACCCCATACCATCAGAGATGCAGGCTTCTGAACTGAGCGCTGGGTTGTCCTTGTCCTCTTTAGTCCGGATGACATGGCGTCCCAGTTTTGCTTCAAATTTTGATTCGTCTGACCACAGAACAATTTTGCCACAGTCCATTTTAAATGAGCCTTGGCCCAGAGAAAACGCCTGCACTTCTGGAAAATGTTGACCCTTACTTACAGAGATTGTTCCAGATTCTCTGAATCTTTGGATGATATTATGCACTGTAGATAATGTAAATAACTTCAAACTCTTGGCAATTTTACTCTGAGAAACTCCTTTGTGATATTGCTCCACTATTTTTCGCCGCAGCATTGGGGAAATTGGTGATCCTCTGCCCATCTTGACTTCTGATAGACACTGTCACTCTGAGAGGCTCTTTTTATACCCAATCATGTTGCCAGTTGACCTCGTAAGTTGCAAACTGGTCCTCCAGCTGTTTCTTATATTTGCATTTAACTTATTGCTACCTGTCCCAACTTTTTTGGATGTGTGGCTCTCATGAAATCCAAAATGAGCCAATATTTGGCATTACATTTCAAAATGTCTCACTTTCAACATTTGATATGTTATCTATATTTTATTGTGAATAAAATATAAATTTATGAGATTTGTAAATTATTCCATTGCTTTTTTACTCACAATTTGTACAGTGTTCCAACTTTTTTGGAATTGGGTTTGTACATTGCTTAACAGAAGTATAATCACACGAGTTGTCTAAATTTTCTTCTTGATTTAAAAAAAAAAAAGAAAAAAAGGTGGTGACGTATAAAGTCCACCATGGGAATGATGGCATGAAATTGTCCCAAAGAGGTGTTTGTTTTGCACTTTACAACAGTGAGATATTTAGAATGAGTCACAGTGAGAGGTGCATGCTGGGATTCATTGAAGTGAGAGTTCATGGTGGTGAAGAATGCTAGAATCATGCAGGAACTGCTACTGGAGGCAGAAGAATCAATGTATTCAATGAATGACCTGCTTATCAAAAGAAAGAGAGATACAAACAAGATTAGTGAAGTGAAGATATTTCCCAACACTTCTGTCTTAGCCGTGGGCGAGAGACTTCAGGTCCACCATCAACTGCATTTCCTGCCTGAACCTCTCAACAATTTACATTAGTTTTGCTGAAACCATTGCCTCTGTTCCCTTGAAAAAAAAAAATGAAAATGTACTTTCTGTAAGTTTCCCTTTTCATTAATATAATATTGTCATTATTATCATTAATATTTCTATAGTCTGCAAGTTCATTATCTGTACATATTTGTGATGAGTGGGGCGGGGCCGAGTCTCTCACTGGGAACCAATCACCGGTCTCGAGTCCCACAGAGGAGCTCCGGAAGGATAAAAGGAGGAGCAACAACGGACCAGGCCTGGGCTACTATTTATGTTGTTGTTTTATTATTTTCTATGCAGCATTCATATGTGAGGGGCTGCCACTTTTACTTTTATTTGTGTTTATCTATTCATTAAAGATTTATGTTTAAATGTTCTCACCTCCTTTTTCCAATCTATGAACATTGATACAATATTTTTACAACTATAGCATACTTTTAAGATTTGCAGTACACTACAAGTGCACATTCAATACAGTTAAGCTCATTTCTTTTTCACACTGATTAAGCTATATTGTCTGTTTAATTGACTTGATTATCTTTTTTTTTTTTTTAAACCTCATCGCTCAAGCTGTGGTTAAATTTGGTAAAATTCATTTACATTAGGTGTTGAATTCAGTTCAGAATTATCTCTAGAATGGTTGTCATAGAGCTGGACTCATTGAACTGATGCAGGTATTATGCTGCTGATATTGATTGACTTGTTTCTGTAGTTTCTAACATTACATTTCATTTTAAATTATTCGAAAAAGTCACTACACGGTTTGTGTGTAACATTCTGATGAAAACCTCAAACCTCAAATTAACTCCTAACTTGACATCATATGTGATCATCATATCTACTTTTTTTTCAAAGAACAGTAAGCAGTATACAGTGTATAATATCCAGCAAGTATGAAGCTAGTATTACATCCACATCACAGCTTGCTGATTTCCACTTGTTTGGAAGTGGATGGGAAATGCTGGACCAGCGGGTCGCGTTTATACTCAATACTGTCAAAACGTAGTGTGTGTGAAATCCTTAAACGCTTTATGCCATACAGAATCCTCCACCATACACAAACACACAATGACGCTGATAACGGTGAAAAGTGATATTCAATATTGCTCAGCTTGCTGAAAATCTTATCGCTCATGAGAAGCTAAAGATAAGGACTGCAGGAGCTGCTGGCTAATGCACTACAGGTTTGAAAGTAGGAAAAAAACGAACAGGTGTTTCTGAATGCACCCCGAAGTCGAAGGATCATGTTATTTTCCACAGCTGTAGAATATCTATATGATTAGAAAGCTGCAAGATGGAGAGGATTTTATAACCGGTACGGTGGATTAGTACTGCGGTGACCTGTTATGTGCAATACCTCTTCTACACAATAATGAGATTAACTGTTTATCATCTTTCTCCATTGGTGTGTGTCAGATACTCGCTGAATCTCTTTGACAACACTGAAGAAGGAGAAGTGAATCTTTCTCTGATGAAATAAAGATCTGATTGGCATAGAATTTGGACATTTCCATGTGAAATAGAAATACACTTTACTAATTTTTTAAAAAGAGTTTAAAAAGAGTTCTTATTATGGAAATATTATACTTTAAAAGAATATACTTAAAGGGAAAGTTCACTCAAAAATGCAAATTCTGTCATCATTTACTCACCCTCAAGTCGTTTCTAATCGGTATGACTACCAGCAACTGTTGGGTTACCAACATTCTTCAAAATATCTTATTTTGTGTTCAGCAGCAAGAAATAAGATACAAATAATAATAACTCAGATTGGGAAGAAATTGAAGGTGAGTAAATGATGACAAAAAAATCATTTCTGTGTGAACTATCCCTTTAAGTGTGAACTGTATAAAGCGAGATAAGTAGTAGTAGCGATATATTTATTTGAATTATGTAACTGAAGTGTAGTGTAAGGGTCCAAATCATTTTGAGGCCCTTTATTTTGTATTATTGTGAAAATGATTGCATGTTTTTATGAGGAATAGCATAAGTCCCTATGTTACTGTACTCATTATTAAAACCATGAAGCTACAAACAGGTGTTAGGACTGCTGTTGGTCCCTTGGAAGACTAATATAACTGTTGTCTTGGGTGCTGTGACAATATATGAAGTTTAACTAACTTTTTTTCCTGAAGTTCTTGGTCTGTCTTTGACAAGGTACATCTCTATTTTTTCTCCTATTCTTTCTTGCTGGAGGGCTCACTAGCTGGTAGAGCTGCTGTCACCGTTAAAGTGTCACCCACTGAACATATAACATGATAACTTGACAATGAGTTTGGAAGATTTGGCTAGATTCAGTATTGGTTCTGCACACCTGATCTTGTGTCTGATTTACAGGAATAATTTGGCGAATAGAAACTATCTATATATTCCCCCAAAGTTAGTTCTGGCTGGCTTTAAAATAAACTCAGTAAACACAAGGTTAATGAATTTCTCAGTTCTGCGTAGACATCTGCATTACACACACAAACGACTCCTACATCTCTTTTCTTTGCTATTTGCCTGCTATTGAGGCTGATTCCACGGCTTTGTGATTAAAGTTGTTTCCGTATCCCCAAGGCTTTTCTTGTTTGGTGTGCATGCTTCTGTTGAAGCCCTGGGGAGAAAACTCAAGCTCACAGTGATCCTACATGCTGGGGCTGAAATTGCTGAGAAGCCAAAAATAGCCTCCCTTTGGGTTTGTGATAGGAAGTGGCACTGCACAGCGCTGATTGTTCTACCCATATATCTCACATTATAAGGAAGTGCATTTAAATATTTTGCTTCTAATGTACCTAGAAACCAATAATGATAGGTCTTTTAAAGTGTAAATGACAAAAGCAAGGACCCTTCCTGCCTCGTTGCACGGATAGAGACCAAAGCAGGGAGTTTTAAAAGAGAATATTTGCATGGAGAAAAAGAGAGGAGAGCTAAGCCCAATTGCAATTAACTTACTTCAGATGTGCTATAGCATGGCTTTCTCTCTTTCTCAGCAAGGAGAAGAACATTTTAAGTTTTTCTATTTTAACCAGTTTGATTTGTAAAGCCATTGCCTCCTCCATGGAGTTCGCTAGATTGGCTCATTTAAGATTTCACATCTTAATTTTTAAGAAACTCAACAGAACATTCTAGGCTGTGATGAATCAACGCTAAAATAAAAATATCTTAATGGTTCTGTGCAACACCCAAGGTTCAGTAGAGAGACCCATTCTGAATCAATGTTTAAGTTTCTTCAGTTAACTAACCTCTTTAGCTCATTGTAAATAAAAAAAAGGCAATGAAGTTCAATTATAGATTTATCAGATCAGTATATTGGTTCTAGTTACAGAATACATAATAAATATTAACACATATAAAAAAAGTGATGGCATCACAGGACCTCTCAATTGACATCATATGAAGAGTTCTGAAGGCATTATGGGAATGAATTATTATGTCACTTTTTCCTGTGGTGTTACAGGAACTACAGTATGGTTTCATGGAAAATAGTTCTACATCGTATTTCATTCCAAACAAATTCAATTGGCAAATAAGCATTTCTGTCTTAAAATAAATTAACAAATTATTGAAAGAGTAAATACCACTAAATTTCTCGGAATCTTTATTTGATGAATGTCTACAATTTAAATGTCATATTGATCAGTTAATAAAAAAAAATCAAAATACGTTGGATTATTTTTCAAAATAAGTCAGCACTTGTCATCTTATATAAAACCTTGTTTGAGTCCCATATAAACTATTGCAATGTCATATGGTGTAACACTTTTACTAGCTACCTGAAAAAAATACAGTCTTTACAGAAAAAAAATGATACGGGTATTAAAGGGGTCTGAGCCAAATACCCCTTCGCGCCCCTTGTTTCATCGCCTTGGTCTATGAAGACTTACCGAATATAATACCTTTTATAATGCCTGTATGATATTCCAGGTTGTTCATAAGTTAAATTACAGGTTGTGTGAACAATCAGCCGACCCCAGCATACATATCACACAATGGAAAAACATTTAATTACTGGTAAAATAAGACGATTGAAATGTACGAGCCTGAGTGCTGTCTGTAGAGGTCCGCAGATTTGGAACGAGCTTGAGGAAAACCTTAAATTGTTGCAGTCTGTCTCCGTTTTCAAGAACAATCTTAAGGAAAAACTGCTTTTAACATATACTTTTTGATCATTTTGAAGGTGTTACATTTGTGCTGGGATTGTCTGTTTGCTGTAGTGTTTGACTTGTTGTATTTCTATTTATTTGTGTTTATGGATTGAGCTTTTGTTCTTGTATGTTATATGTTGTATGGTGTTATTGGGCCCCCTCCTAAAAGCTTTCAGTAGCTTCTTTGGGGTTTCTTCTTTTTACACACATTAACCTTTCTGTAAATATTGTTAATTTTGTCTTTAAAATGATGAAGTATGTGAAATAAAATTATTCAAATCAAATCAAATCAAAAATCTTTCTTCTGTTAATAACACATCATATGACTCTAAAAGATTCTCCACTAAAGGTTTTCAGTTTCATGGGATGTTTTCCAATGGCATTAGGTAAATACATTTTGGATGCCGCGTTTTTAGAGTCATGATGCACTTTTACAATAAAAGAAGATACTCAAATCCTCATGGAGTAAAAAAAAGCATGATCTACTAGCCTTTCAGGTGTGGAAGAGTGATGCTGTCCTATTCCGCTTTAAGCCAAACTCATTCAGAGATAAAACACAACTGTATCGGTTTCACAGTGCCAAAGCAATAAATATTTGAGGTCAGGTGATGCAGACGAGAGACTCCATGTGGACTTATAACTGCATGATACTAATTAATTTGTCAGGTTTTTGTGAATGTTCAGTACCTGTGAATGTTACAGTGCTGTACATTTAAACACTACTGTGGGGGTCAAAGCTAAAAGTGCTGAATTTGAATATCTGAACGCTGACAGATGCCAAGGGGATCTGTTCACATTCATTCATCCTTGGTGACCCCTTGGATTTGCTGTGTGAATGTTGACTTTTTGCCACTCCTGTCGTTGGTAACTATTAAAAATGCAAAATACAAAAAGTTTCATGTCACATACATTATCAAATGTCATACTATACATTTTTACCATTAGATTTAAAGAATATTTTATGCAGCAGTTTCAAATAAAGCTACTAGCCAACTGTCAAAGTCAATTTTTAAATGTGATTGGTGCTTGGCCAGTGCTCATTTTGGATTCTGTCTATATGTACATTTCACCTGGGGTGGTGAAGATGTTAATTTTTTTTCTTTCTTTTTTTTATGTAAGAGTGTCATATGCATGTGTGTCTGTATGTTTTTATGTTTATGTTCCCGGTCACTTTGAGGTCTGAGGTTCAGGACAGGAATGCAGACGAGTGGGCATGAGTGGTCAGCTGTGGTAACTTGTGGATTTCCCCTCCTTTGGTTCATCTAAACCTCTGCCTTGAGAAAAACCACTTGCCATTACTTTCCTTGGCATCTGTCCACCACAGGCTGCCAGGGGGAAAAAAGACGCTTTCAGAAAGAGGCTATGGAATGGCATGATATTTACCACAACCAGTGAAAGAGTGGATTCGGTTCTAACGTCAATGGGAGGTGCAAGGAATTGACAAAATGCCCTCTTTGATTTTCTGTTGGCTAGAAGGTTGACTGTTCTGTTGTCTTTGTAGATGAGGTGGAGAATATGGAGGCATGGGGAGTGACAGCAGTGGAGGCAGCAGCTTTTCTCTTAATTACACAGGGGACCGTTGATTGACGCGACTCGCCCCTGCATGTTGGCATTTCCGCCCCACGTCTAGTTCCGCCTCGTGACTTGGAAGGGGTCAGTTCCAGCACTGAGGAGCCCAGCTGGAGAGTACAGATTTATGGTTGCAACAAATGTCACTGTGAAGAGAGGTGATGTGCACGAGCAAATTTAAATGCTGAGGAAAGAGAAAGAAAGAAAAGAGAGTGTGCATAGCTCATCTAAATGAGAACAACTCAGAGCTAATGTTAATGCTTTGAGGTTGTTCCTTCATAGCTCTGAAGACTTAATGGTTAGGTTTAATTTGAGTAGCAACTCTCTCTGATATTTCTGAATTGAAATATACATGAATTAGCCATGTTGACACAATAAGATTATAGAGTTCTAAAGGTAGAATTTGATTCGAAATCTCCTGCCTTTGATTAAAGACTTTTAAGGAATCTTAGTACAGTTTGAGACATTGTTGAGATCTCCAGGACTAGGAATGGACACCCATGTGGTGCATCCCAATTCCCCTACTTATACTGTGCCCTAATAGTATGTACTCTTTTGTGTAGAAAAGTAAATACTTATGAGTGAGTAGTAGTAATCAGTGACATACTGATTAAATAAATATTTACATTTGGGATACTTTGGGATATTAAGGATGAATATTATGCAAATTATGACTCAACACCTGTCTAGGTCAAGGGTGTCCAATCCTGCCACAGGAAGGCCTTCCAGCTGAGTTTGGGAGATCTCTAATTAAACAACCCTGAACCAGCTAACCAAGGTCTTTAGAATCACTAGAAAAATCCAAGCAGGTGTGTATAGCTAAACTTTGAGCCCCTGCCCCTTTGAGGGTCTGCCCTCAGTCCGGATTTCTTCCGAGGGAAGGGGTGTGCTATATGAAGATTTTTGATCGTGGATGATAAAAATGTCTTCACGATCTGCTTTTGAAGAAATATTGTTGTATTGTGCTGCAGCGCACATTCTATCAGCTGCAGTTATGGCGCCACGGAAATAACATACTGCGACATATCCAGTAACAACTCTCCCTATACACATAGTAGCTTACGGAGTAGGACACCAACTCCCAGGGGGCACCAGCTACCAGTTGCTCAAAAAAAAAAGTTAAAGTGAGCGAGCAAATCATCTACGGGACAAGCAGGAATCCACCAAATCTTCCCGAGGTGAAGAAGGTGTGGGATGAAGTAGAATTTCATTCATCATTATAAGTAGAAATAGGCTGAACTGCAATAGGTAGCCTATTTCTAATACATTTTTATATTTATGTAGCCTACACTATAAAATTATTTTACACTGTAATCCTTTTGTTTTTAATATTTGGCATGTTTGTGTGATGCGCATTCCTGTGTGTAATAAGCAAAGTTTATTTTCTACCAACCCGCTCTTTAAAAAACAAAAAAGTATTGCACCATCGACTTTAGGTTTCGGACCAGGTTTGAGTTGAGTCAGCTCCTTTAAATAGCAATGTGCCAGCAATGCGCCTGAACACACCTCTTTTTTATACCAGCTCGCCCATGGGTATGGAGGGATTATTGGGTCAGATTATAAACTAAAAGTCTAAAACTAAATGTCTTATACCAAACCTAAAAATATAAATTTGAAGCTTAAAGTCCAAGTCGAAAATGAATTTGGTATTTAGGATTGGGGATTTGGTATATAGGATAGGGCATTTTGTAATTAGGATTGTGCATTTTCTATTTAGGGTTGTGCATGAAAGGTGATTTAAGCAATTTTGAGCGTGGCATGGTTGTTGGAGCCAGACGGGCCTCTGACCTCGAGCATCAACAAGGCATTTTCACCCAAGACTGCCGCATACTGGATTTTTTTCACTTTTCACACCATTCTTTGTAAACCCTAGAAATGTTTGTGTGTAAAAATTCCAGTAACTGAGCAGATTGTGAAATACTCAGACCAGCCCGTCTGGCACCAACAACCATGCCACGTTGAAAATTCCTTAAATCACCTTTCTTTCCCATTCTGACATTTAGTTTGGAGTTCAGGAGATTGTACAGGTGTTCTTAATAATCCTTTAGGTGAGTGTTTATGTACATACACACACGACATATGACATCAAAGAGAGTAGACGCTCCTTTTGCTTTTGAATCACTCTCGCAGTACTTTGATGTCACAAATCGATCGGTCTTGCAGTGTGCAGCCCCAGTTCAAGTCGAACAACCCTAATTTCTTTTCTCTCACAATCTTTATAAAATATATATAGGCTATGTAGCAAAAAAAAAAAAAAAAAAAACACAGAAACAAGGCAATGGCTACTACTAATTTCAGAGGGGTTAACTGCAGTTTAAAAAACAAAACAGGATGTCCCAATATAATAGATACCAAATCCCCAATCCTAAATACCAAATAAATTTTTGACTTGGGCTTTAAGTTTCAAATTTAGATTTTTAGTTTTGGTTTAAGACTTTTAGTTTATAATCTGACCCAATAATCTCTCCATACATGGGTGCACAAATGGGCGCAAAAACATTTGCTAATTAAATGATGTGGCGCCGCACTGAAACTAGCAAACACACTTGCGCTACACATTGTGTCGGGTGTATTATAGGGCCCATTAAGTTAATAATGTGTTTTAATGTCGGTGATAATATCACCGTCGCATCTGCTTTAAAATTATCTTATAATTACAATATTCTGTTTAATTAATTTAATTCAAATGTCCACTTAATCTTTCATTTTCGGCCACCATTTTGATATAGAAGTATGTATTGTGTTAATACTTTCAAAAAACACAAGGTTTATGTATAGCCTCAGTTGGTTATGTCCAAAATGAAAGTAAACAACTGAAATTAATGGATGCATGTCTGTATATTAGATGCATTAAGGTTTTAAAGGGACAGTAGGCTACATGCTGTCTGTAATTAAAGGGATACTTCACCCTAAAATTAAATTTCTGTCATTGTTTATTCACTCACATGTTGTCCCAAACCCACAGTATATTAATTTATTTATTGAAGAATCTGGATAACCAAACAGTTGCTGGTCTACATTGACTGTTTAATGTTTATGTTTAGCATAAGATGGAAACTCATTCAGGTTTAAAACTATTATCGAGTGGGTACATAAAGATATAAAAAACTAAACACTAACCTATTTTAATTTTTGTGTGGATTATTCCTTTAATGTTCATAAAACACCAAACACAAAGAGAAAAATCACTCAATATTCTTGACTGAAAAACTTTAAAACAGTTGCTTTAATAGGATCAATGTTTATTGTGTTTTTTTTTATTTGTTCATTTTTTTGAATGCTTCTGTTAAATAATATCGTACATGCAAAACACTGTTTATTTTTATTTGTGTATTATGTATATTTGTAATATTTTTATAAAGTAATTTTGTTTTGTATTTGTAATGTTACTTTGTTCTATTTTATTTTTATTTTTATTTTTAATAACAAAGAAAAATAATGTCAAAGATTTTTATCTTCTCCCACTGTGGCCTAAATATCCGCCATACTTTTTCATATTTTGTTACCTTAATGTTACAAGCTTTGTCTTTTTTATAGGGATATTAGTTTGGCTATAAAGCTCAAACAGCTTGAAAAATAGAAAAACTGACATTACAAAAAATGATGATAAAATCATGATATTTCAAAAAAAAAAATAAAAAAAAAATCCCTCAAACATCACCCACCAAAGCCCCCCGGCACCCAACTAACCCCCGGTCTGCGATTGAGCCCTCGTGACGCCAATTCGCCCCTGCCTCTCCAGAGGTCTGTGCACGCCACTGCAGTCATGATGCAACTCACCCTGCTTTAGCATTAGCATTAGCTCAGCCTCTTCTCTCTTCCACAAGGCTCCTCACAACTAATTATGAATAATTATGATTCTCTACTAACGAGCTGATGATTTCAGTCAGGCCTGTTTGATTAGCAAGAGTTTGAAAATATGTACCATCATTATGCTTGATATACAGCTTACTGTAATAATGCGTCATATGAATTATTTGATGTGGTCAGTGGCATTAGATGTGGATGCAGCATCGGTTTTCTGCTATTGATGCCAGTGCCTTTGTACCCAGACATGATTAATTTATTCCACAAATAAAAATGCCCAATAACAGAGAACATCAATGGGATATTCAACATTTTATATTAAAGGGGTCATATGAGTTTTTTTTAAATATCATTATTTTGTGTATTTAGTGTTACAGAATATGTTGAAATGCTTTAATGTTTAAAAAAACATAATTAAAAAAAACTCTCTCAAATGGGTGGTTGACCATGTCTCTCTCTCTCTCTCACACACACACACGGACACACTCGCGCACACAGCCACACACACAAGTGGCAGAGTCTTAACTTTGATAAAGAATATCTCTTTGGATTTGTGATTTTAGTCTTTGCGACTTTACAGATCTTCTTTATGCACCAAGAGCTTGTAACACTCCAAAGAGAAAGGAAAAATTTAAACTGCATCATATGACCCTTTTAACTTTAAAATATCCATATAATAATAATAATAATAAAAAAAAATTCAACCAAATGCATGGATAAAAACTCATACAGCTCTAACACAACCCTCTTTTAGATCTATATGATGCCATACATATTACTTTGAGACAATAAGGAATGAGTTTAATGAACTGCCAACAGTTGTGTTTACAGACAACAGAATATTGTCAGAGGGAGATGGGTTGGGTAATTTGCAGGGATTTTTTCTGTCATTCACAACTCACAACTCTTGACATCTTGGAACAATCTTTCCATGATGAGGGGCTAAATGGGTCTATAACTGATTTATTCAGCATGAGGATGTGCAACACAAACAGATCCAATTCCTTGTGTGATAAATGGGTTAATCTCCCTTTACTTAGATGAGAGAAATGGGAGGTTTCAAGTAAAAAATTGCCTGGGAAATTGCAGGAAACACATTTCGTAGTTGAAGCTACAAGATGTACCCATTGTTGCTGAGTGAGTCTCATCAGATATCCTTATCACATTGGATGGTAATTTAGAAGAGTGATTGTGTGCATAAGCCATAGTGATTGGACTAATGGTGAAATTTGATAAAACTATTGGAACATAATTTTTTTCGCTCACATTTGATGTTGATTTTAATGGTTTTAAGTGGGTTTGCTGTAGACATAGAATGGTTCTTGTCATTCTAAAATGTCTAATATCCCTAATTATGTGATTTTTTTGGAGTTTAACAGCATATGAAGTATCTTTAGCGAAGTTTTGCCCAGAGAAACATCAATAACCATCTCTTTTTTTATCAGTGGAAAAATCATAAAAAAGTATGACTCATTCTGTCATGTGACACATGACTCATTCTCTAAATTTCTAGTATTCTGAATTCATGTTTCCTTTGTTTGATGAACAGACAGAAATTTAAGCTGATATTCACAGATAATCCTTCTCAATTGAGAGAAAAAAAATGTTTTGCTCTTATTCATATAAATGGAATGTTCTTTAAGATATTCTTTAATAAAAGTTTGCATTCTACAGAGGTAGCCATTCCTAGAGTTACAGTTTTTCTCAATTGCTTTGGCACATTTTTCGAAACAGTCTTAACATTCTCTAAACTGTGAGTGCAAATGTCACAACTGTTTGCAGGAACTTCAAAACTTTATAGCATGTCTGCAAAATGTAGTTACTCACCCAAAACATTTAATTCATGCTTCAAAACCTAGTTATTGTGTCAATAATTTGGCCAAGGCCACCAAAATCTAAAGTATTTTTGTCATTGTGTGACCCAAACTGGTCAAAATGTTTAGGTTTTTTTTCACCACCACAGTCAACCATGACAATTAAGGGTTTACAGTTTTTCTCAGTCGCTTTGGTACATTTCTCTAATCATTCTTGAGATTTGCAAAACAGTAAGTGCATTTCTCAAAACAACTCGTACAAATATCAAAACACAATGGATGACCTGCAAAAGCCAGTCTCTTGCTCAAAATCCTTAGTTCATCTCTCAAAAATAAATATCTGTGTCAATGAACATGTCAGTGCCATCAGAATGACAAGTCCTTGTGTCATAGTTTACGGATAAGAGAGTCAAATTGCTTAGTCATGTTGTCAATTTAACAGTGGAGGGATGTTCTGATGTAAACTACTGTACTGAACAGTATGCCATATGCTTATGTATGCCATATATCCATTTCAAAACTACACATTTACACATTACTGTTTGTGGGATGTTGATTGAAAGAGACTGGATAGAATTCCCAGTTACACTTTTACTAGTGGTCTGACCAAAAAAATAAAAAAATAAAAAATACTTTTACAATGCCATTGTGATATAGAAAAGGAAATATGGGAACAAAGATGAAAATAATTCCATTTTCAGAATTTGTAACTCTTGTGTTGTCCTTTGTCTATACAGTATAAGCTTTCCTACTGAAGATTCATGAGATGAACCTTTGAGCTATTTCAGAGAAATGGTTTATCATTGGTTTATCATCTACATTCTCTTCATTAGTAAAGATTCACTTGCACAATTCATGCCAAATTGACAAAACATCTAATAATAGTGTGTAAAAATACAAATAAAAAGTGTGCTTGGCAGTTTATGACAACTAGATTAACCATTTTGCATTTAATGACTTATACTATGAACTAAAGACTAGATGTTTTGGGGGGTAAGACTATTGCACAGAAAACGTCTCTAGGTTACGTATGTAACCCTAGTTCCTCGAGGGAACGAGACGCTGCGTCAAAAGCGCTTTGGGGAACGCGCCCAGCGTGCGCGACTCTGAATATCGTGTGAAATCAGACCAATGGAAGAGCGTGACGTCACCGGCGGAGTGACGTAAGCGACCAGGAAGCTATAAAAGCACGTGCCACGCAGCTGGCGTCAGCTTCGAGTACCAGCAAGCGCCGGCAGGGGTGCCGGGGGGTATGGCTCCGAGACGCAGCGTCTCGTTCCCTCGAGGAACTAGGGTTACATACGTAACCTAGAGACGTTCCTCTTCAGGAACTCGAGCTGCGTCAAAAGCGCTTTGGGGAACGAGTACCAACGCCGCCAGACTACCAAACCCCTGCCTAGTGTGTATCCGAAGAGCACAGCTTAGGTCAGGAGGACTGAAGCGCCTGGAGTGACTGGCATGTCTAGGCCATAGAATCTGACAAACGTGGAGGGCGTGGACCATCCCGCAGCGTTGCAGATGTCCAGCATGGATACACCTGCTAAGAAGGCCTTGGAGGCCGCCATACCCCAGGTAGAGTGAGCCTTGGCTCCCGACAGCGGGGGACGACCAGAGGACTCATAGGAAGCGTTGATAGCCTCGACTATCCAACGACTAATAGTCTGCTTAGAAGCAGGAAAACCCCTCTTGGGGGGACCGTAGCATACAAGCAATTGATCGGTCTTCCTCCACAGGGCAGCTCTGTGGACGTATGCGTCCAGCGCTCTAACTGGACACATACAACTTAGCTTCGCCTGGTCGGGCTCCCGAAAGGGAGGAGGACAGAAGGCCTGCAGTATGACAGGTTGTGGTGTAACAGAGGGAACCTTAGGAACATATCCCGCTCGAGGGTATATGAACGCTTTAGTCATGCCTGGTGCAAATTCAAGATAAGTAGGGGCCACAGAGAGGGCCTGAAGGTCTCCTACTCTCCGCAGAGAGGTGATAGCCAACAGAAAGGAGGTTAGTGTAAGGTGTCTGTCTGAGATATCTTGAATAGGTTCAAATGGGGGTCTGCACATTGCCTCTAACACCACCACCAGGTCCCACGGGGGAATACGGGACCGTACTGGAGGTTTCAGCCTCAGCGCACCGCGGAGGAAACGTGTAACTAAGGGGTGTCTTCCCAAAGACTGGCCATCGAGAAGGGCGTGGTAGGCCGCAATAGCCGCCACGTAAACCTTCAGCGTGGAGTGGGTCAACCCTGCAGAGAGCCTAGCCTGTAGAAACTCCAGAACTGTACCAATCGGGCAGATGCTGGGTCTAGCTGGCGGTCTCTGCACCATGAGGTGAAGAGTTTCCACCTCAGGGCGTACAGTTTCCTCGTTGAGGGAGCTCTGGATTGGAGAAGGGTCTCAACAACCTCGGTCGAGAGACCGGCTGCTAAAAGTTGTGCCCCCTCAGGGGCCACACCCACAGCTTCCACAACTCCGGGCGAGGGTGAATTATCGTAGCCTGCGAGAGGAGGTCTGTCCTGATCGGTATCTCCCAGGGAGAGCCGTCGAGGAGCGAGACTAGATCTGAGAACCATACTCGGCCCGGCCAGAACGGGGCTACTAACAACAGACGGACCCCGTCCCGGCGCACTCTCGCCAGAACTCCCGGGAGCAGAGCAATAGGGGGAAATGCGTACAGACGAAGCCTCGGCCAGGTCTGTACCATAGCGTCCAGTCCCAGAGGAGCTGGATGAACTAGAGAGAACCAAAGGGGGCATTGAGACGTCTCTTGAGATGCAAATAGGTCTACTTGAGCCCTGCCAAATATTCTCCATATCTGCTTCACTACTTGTGGGTGAAGTTTCCATTCCCCGGGCCTCGGCCCCTGCCTCGACAGTATGTCTGCTCCCACATTTTGTTTCCCAGGAATATATACTGCTCTTAGTGAGAGGAGTTTGCTCTGGGACCACACCAGGATCTGGTGCGCCAGCTTGTACAAAGGGCGCGAACGCAGACCTCCCTGGTGGTTGATATAGGAGACCACCGATGTGTTGTCGGTGCGCACCAACACATGGTGACCCCTTAGGTCTGGGAGGAAGTGCTTCAGTGCACGAAAAACTGCTAGCATTTCTAGACAATTGATATGCCATGTTCGATGGCGATCGCTCCACAGACCACGGGCAGGGTGGCCACTCATGACTGCACCCCAACCAGTGAGGGATGCATCTGTCGCTAGCGTTACACGGCGACAAAGAGCTCCCAGCACCGGGCCCTGTTTCAAGAACCAAGGTTTCTTCCATACATCTAAGGCACGTAGGCAGCGCCGCGTGACCTTGATAGTGCGAAGTAGATTGCCCCTCGGGGAAAATCCCTTGGTCTTGAGCCACCACTGCAGGGGCCTCATGTACAGCAGGCCAAGAGGTATCACGTTGGACGCAGCTGCCATCAGGCCCAACAATCTCTGAAATTGTTTGACAGTGAGTGACTGGCCTTGTTTGACTCTTTCGACTGAGATGCGGATCGACTCGATACGAGCAGGGGACAAGCGTGCCTGCATCGTAGTCGAATCCCATACTACGCCTAGATAGGTGGTTCTCTGAACCGGAGAAAGTACACTCTTCTTGGCGTTCAGTCCCAAACCCAGCTCCCCCATATGTGCGAGGACGACATCTCGATGCCGAACCGCAGCCTGCTCTGACTGAGCTAAGATCAACCAATCGTCGATATAGTTGAGAATGCGGATGCCCTGCATGCGCAGGGGGACCAGAGCCGCGTCTACACATTTTGTGAACGTGCGGGGTGAGAGTGCAAGGCCGAAGGGAAGTACTCGATATTGGTAAGCTTCGCCCCCGAAAGCGAACCTCAGAAACTTCCTGTGATGTGGAAGGATGGATATATGAAAATATGCGTCTTTGAGATCTATCGTGACAAACCAGTCCTGGGACCTGATCTGCGCTACAACTTGCTTGATTGTGAGCATTCTGAATTTTAGTCTCATAACTGAACGATTTAAGACCCTCAAGTCTATAATCGGACGCAGCCCCCCATCCTTCTTGGGAACTATGAAATACCGGCTGTAAAATCCGGACTCCCTGTCTTGAGGAGGGACCACCTCGATGACCTCGATGACCTCCTTCTCTTCGCTGCTAAATAATCTACTAAGGGAATCAGTCTCTCGAGACTGATCTCTGGTGTAAGAGGCCCCCGCAGGGGCGGCGAGCGTCTCAGCCCCGCTACGCGCACGGGCGGAAGATACTGAGAGCGATGCTCGCTGGGACCTGCTGCGCCCTGGATCACTGGCAGGGTTAGCAGACCGGCCCCCAGAGGGCGCTGAGGGGAGACGGGCACCGTGTACTGCGGTGTGTACCGCTCTACCCCAGCGGAGGCTGCCCTCTGAAACCCTGGGTTGTTGGCGTCAGGGTTTCTTGGCCGAGGACTTCTTAGCTTCAATAACCGCCCTGAGATCTTGTTTGGGCTGGGAAGTCCTCGGCCGAGAGCGTCGTCGAGACTCTCGTTCCCGACGCGGAGGAGCACGAGAGGCGACGCTCTGCTTCTGAGCCTCGCGGTACGAGGAGCTAGGGAGCGGCTGGGGCATCTCCCGCCCAAATGCCCCGAGGGAGCGACGAGGGAGGAACTTATGGAACGCCGCCGCTTGCTTGCGGGCCTCCTGAAACCTGTCGACGACAGAATTGACTGCGTCGCCGAACAGGCCAGTCGGCTGGATCGGGGCGTCCATGAGGCAGACCCTGTCCCGCTCTTTCATATCGGACAGGGTCAACCATAAGTGCCTCTCCGCGGCCACCATAGCTGCCATGGACCGCCCAATCGCTCGAGCGGTCTCCTTGGTGGCGCGGAGGGAGAGATCAGCGGTCCTTCTTAGCTCTGAGATATCATGGGACTTGATCTCCTCTCCCTCATCTAGCTCCTTGAGCAGATCGGCTTGGTACGCCTGTAACACCGCCATGGTGTGCAGACACGCACCAGCCTGACCTGCTGCCGCATACCCTTTGCCCACCAAAGCCGAAGTTGTTCTTAGTGGCTTTGAGGGCAATGCCGGGGCCTTTAGAGACGACGCCGCACCGGGGGACAGATAGCTCGCGAGCGTCTGTTCCACCCGGGGCATCGCTCTGTAACCGCGCTCTCCCATCCCCACTACGTTCCCATAGTAGTCTGACGAGGGGATGTAGAGGCGGGCCGAGAATGGGCGTTTCCACGACCTGGAGATCTCATCGTGCAGGTCGGGAAAGAATGGCAGGCCCCGGCTGGGAGGTGGCTGACTCGCGCGCAGGAAGCGTTCATCAAGCTTGCTTCTCTGCGGTTCAGCTGCTTTCTCGGTGGGCCAATCGATATTTAACTTGGCCACCGCGCGAGTAACCACCTCCAAGAGCTCCTCATACTGCGGCGAGTGGGGTGGCGAATCCCTGTCGAGCGACTCCACATCAACTTCCTCCTCGGAGGAAGAGAGGTGAAGCGTCGACCCCTCTCCCTGAGTGGAAGGAACCGCTGAGCGTGCTTCCGACTCTAGGGATTGGGTGCCGGATCTGGCAGAAGTGGAAGGAGATAGGGACTGGCCCGTCTCCATTCCCTCCACCAGATCCACTTGCGAACCCCACGAGTGCAGCCGCCGTTCTGCCTCAGCAGAAGCGGGACCAGCACCGCGGGGAACGCTGGCGAAGGCCCCCTCCTCGAAGAGGGCCCTCCGGGAACGAAGCATACGCACCGACATCCGCACACAGTGCGGGCAGTCGGCCCCCTCGAGAGCCGACTCAGCGTGCTTCGAACCCAGGCAAACCACGCAAAGGTTGTGTGTATCCCCACCCGTTATATATCTCGGGCAGGGAGGAACACACAGCCTAAAACGCGATTTGGAATCGCCAGAATGCTTAACTTTCGCCTTGCTTTTGGGCATTGTCAGGAGCTCTTAAACTGGACAGACAACAGTAAATAAGACTCACAGACAAACAGTTTGACAATCACACACAGAGCGCTTGCTGAGAGACGCGAAGCTGACGCCAGCTGCGTGGCACGTGCTTTTATAGCTTCCTGGTCGCTTACGTCACTCCGCCGGTGACGTCACGCTCTTCCATTGGTCTGATTTCACACGATATTCAGAGTCGCGCACGCTGGGCGCGTTCCCCAAAGCGCTTTTGACGCAGCTCGAGTTCCTGAAGAGGAACTGTATAATACATTTTGAGCAACATGACATTAGCAACTGATAATGTAGGAAACCGCAGATAAATGTGCGTAATCAATTGCATGAATGTACAATAGCAATCGCAACTTGTTCAAAAGAATGAGAAACTGGTTTTATGATGTGTATTAATGACTAGATGATGTGGAGGTTGTACAAGTAGTTTTGAAAATTGCATTTCTGTTTTGAAAAATGCACCAAAGTGACTGAGAAAAACTGTAAACAAAAATCTCATATTTTTTGAGAAAATTCAATAGTATGTAAAAAAAAAAAAAAAAAGACGTCTATGAACATTTGTATTTTTACAGTGTTTATTTTTGTACTTCATGTGTATATACACAATACAAGAGTAACAAGATTTCACTTTACATTTCATATTTGTGTATTACCACAAATACACAAACAACAAATAACATTCATGGGGAAAAAAAACTCTTCTATTTCCACCTCTTCCTCGATTATTTCTTCCTCTACCACCACCGCGTATTCTTACACCCCTTCCAATTGCTCTTCCACGAGCATGTTGCTGCAGTACAGGTTCTCAAAAACTTCTACAGCAGTGATTGTGCTGTGGGCAATCTACATATATATATATATAAGTTGATTGGTTACGTAAATGGTTAAATGGTTGATTCATATTAGAGGTAATTTGCAATTAGATTGCGAATGCAATTAGAGGTCATGTGCCAATTTAGCAGACATTACAAATAATGTCAATGTCAGATATATTTTAGAATATACATTCATGTATACTAATTATGATAACTGAATAGCTCGTTTTGAATGTGATGGCTTACACAATAAAACATGTCTGAGAAGTTCTGAAGTGTTTGACAGGGTAAGTAAGAATCGAGTCAGTTTTGATCAACAAGCCATATGCAATTATTTGTTGTCCAAACTGCAGACAGTTGTATGTACTCTTTGCACACATGTGCCAAAGCATTTGCAATTTGCTCAAATCAATAAGAAATTCCAATCTGATGTGAAAAAGAAGCGAATTGTTCAGAGATCTGAACTTAATGTTTTGGGAAATAAAAAAATCATTTGAGAACTGAGCCAAAGCAATTGAGAAAAACTGTAACATCAAAACTTTTGAATGAACTGTGGTATATATATATATATACATACATATATTTATCAGTGATTAGAATTTATCCAACCTGGTTTGGTAAAAATGTATTTTTGACAAATGTTTTCTCTTAACATAATGGCTTTGTTCTCTAATGCATAGGAATTGAGTTCTCGGCTCTGAATATCTCAGTGTCCATGTGTCCATGAGACTGACAGTGGGGAGAATTAAATATATGTTCTGGAGGCTGCTGTCAAGTTCCATTGTGTTCCCCAGCCACTAATCCATTCATACCATTCTACTGGGGACGTAATAGGACGTTAAAAATGTGACTTGTAATCCATGGCTGGATGCGTGAGTATTGACCACTGTTGGTGTTACTCTCATCACTAAATGTCAGCCACTATCATTGTCTGATGCCTGAGCCCCAGGGTCTCGTGATCTTAAGTGGCTTTCACAGAGCTGAAAGCCTCATCTCATGTTTTTACCTATCACATCAAGGTCAAAGCTGTATTTTTTTCCTGACGTGGGGAAATGCATTTTTTATTTTATTGAGACTTTAGTCAAATCCAATATTTGAAGCCAAATATCCAAATGGACTGTTCTATTGAAGCTTTCCACCAGATTAAGGGATTCTGTAAAGAAAACTGGATGGATTTTAAAGGAATTTATCCAGTGTGCAACACAAAACAGTCTTGATAAAAAGGCCTGTAATGTTCTTTAATGTGTCCAAACTGGATTATTAAGGGATTAGTGCATTGAGAAATTAAAATTATGTCATTGTTTGCTCGCCCTTGTGTTGTTTTAAACCCACAAAAGGAGAACATTTGAAGGCTGTTTTCCATGGTCTTTTCAATGAAGTTGCAAGGTTCAAAAGGATACAAAAGGAATATGAAAGTGTCATAAATGTTGCATATGATTCATGCACTACATTCTAAAACATCTGATTTATATTGTGTCTTTGTTTAACAGACTAAAATGTTAACTGTTATATAACTGTTAACTATTTATAATCTTGCCCTGCAGTTAACAGCTGTAACTGGATGAGAGTTACACATCTCAGGTTACACATGTAACCGTGGTTCCCCGAAAGGGAACGATACAGTTCGGGGACACTTTGGGGAATGCCATCAGCATGACCAGTGTCTGAAGCACTTGTGAAAACACTCCAATCTATTGGACCCCACAGCCCGTGACATCAGTTGCGGAGTGCTCGGAAGTACAAGTAAGAACTTATTTGTCTAAAGGATATATGGCAAGGGCATGTGTCTTGTTCCCTTTTGGGGAAGTATGGACGAGATGCTTCATATCAAGGGAACTCCACACTGAATCTGGGGCACTCCAATGATGTTTTGAACAGTTTTTATGAGAACAGCTTTTGTGAGAGCTCAATCCATGGAACCTGTACATGCGGACTGAACAGAGGAGCAAGGACCCTGCTTCAATATCCACATACTCTGGTGAGGGACAACTTGCTCCACCCGGGCAACTAGTCAAAGGGAACTGTCCTCAGACAGTTATCAACTTTGAGGATGTTACAGGTGGGCCACCGTAAATACACTGAACGCAGCCCAACCTGAGAAGCTGCTAAAAAGAGAACAAGGAACCCATAATCACTGGGGAGGGGCATCTTGCTACAGTACAATCTTCATTGCAAAATTTCTATTCCTCCCATGCCACGCCTACAACCCCCATACTCGATCTCACCTCACTGCAATGGCGGCCGTGGGAACTGAACTGCAGAGTGTAGGATCTCAAACCTCATCCCTCGATAGAGAGTCAAGCATGGGTGGAACCAATTACTGTGACCACATCAAACAACACGCATAATACATCCTATTGACTATACAGTAGGTAACATTGCACTTACTATACTAACTTTAATTCGATTTTTAGTAGAGTATTAGTTCACTGGTACAGTTAGAAGAAGTTGACATGTACTTGCAAAATTACTTAAAGTCAGTAGAATGTCTGTTGTTAGACCATAACAATAAAGAGTTAGCAGATATAAGAATAAAGCCTACTAATACTCTAATGTGCAATGCTATTTATTGTCAACAGAATTAAAGCGTCACCATGCCTGTACATTTTTCATGTTTAAAAATAATATTTGTTCTCTAAATGACCAAGCTCGTCATATGTGTGTCTGAATCTACAGTTAAGTTTGAACAGCGTTCTCTGTGTGTGTCTTATTTAGTGTTGTTTGTCCATTTGTCCACTAGTAAGCTCCATTCAGTCAAAGCTTCAATCAAGAGAAGTTTTGGAGGAGAGCAGGAAGCATTCAGGCTGTCTGTTTTTCCCTGCCCACGAAAGAAAAAGATATTGGGGTAGGGACACAAGCAGATTGTGTGTTGTCTACTTGAGAGCAAAGCATGCAGAATCAGCTCTCGAGGGAGTTTACGGCCTGCGATGCGAGCATTTGTTACTGCTATGCTTCACTCTCAGAAGGCTTTTTTTGAGGAGGGAGTCTTCACTGGCGTTTCTCACCGTTTTGCTGAGGCAGAGCGGTGGCCGTGCTCACGGGATTCACTTTCGGTACCGGTGGAGTCCCTTTCTTCTTCCTCAACCACCAGATCCGGCACCCGCTCAACGGATTTCGGAAGCCCGTGCTGCGGTACTTCTCCCCCATGGAGACAGTGCGATGCTCTGCCTGTCTTTCTTCGAGGAGATTGATATGGAGGGTGTCGATGAGATCGCCAATTGCACAAGTATCAGTTATACAAACATGTTATACCAAATCAAATAATGAGCAAAATTAATGGGGAGTGGAGCTCGCACAGTCTGAGATCCAGAGCTCGTTCTCGAAGCTTGGAATTAGATTCAGAGTGGCACTCCCAAGCTGAAGGCTTCTAGCAGAAGGTGGCTATGCGGACCTTCATTCTTGCTGGATAGTCTTCTTTGTGAATGTTATGACACCTAAGGCCTAGGAGTTTTTGAAGGCCAGCTCCTTCTGGGGAAGAGTGCTGTTCACCCCATTACATGGTGCCCATCTCTCCTCAGGGCCCTCAGGAGATCGATCTGCTATCCCTGCCAGTGTTCCAGGGTGCAGTGGTCTCTGGTAAGCGTTTCTTTCCATTACTGCCCGGAAACATAGCAGTACTAAGATGCCTGCTAACTCTATGGAGATCTCTAGAGCAGTGGTTTCCAAAGTGTGTGCTGAGGTAGTGGTATTGCAGGGGGGCCATGGTTAGGCTAAATCAAAATATTAAAATGATTAAAATATTCAGAGTGTTATAAAATATAACCCCCCCCCCTTTCTTTATTAACTGTGCCATCAGTGTTGTTATTGTATCAGACGTTTGCACTTAATATGAAAAACAAGCTCAAATGGAGTTAAGGTTTTGGACGGCGAATGAGGAGATCTGTGTTTTGTCTGTCAATAGAACAGCCACATCGCGACAAGTGCATCGCATTATAAACTTTCATCAACTTTTACAGGTTATATAACTTTTATTGTTGCTAAATGGGTGCTTAGTTTTTCTTGTTGTTTAACACAACTAACTAAAATCTCATGATATAAATGATTAGGTGCTTATGAAAGTGAAAAGGGAAAGTGAAAGTCATGGTAACCCATACTCGGAACTGGCGCTCTGCATTTAACCCATCCAAGTGCACACATGCATCAGTTAGTAGTGAACACATCGTGAACGCACACCCAGAGCAGTGGGCAGCTATGTCCAGCACCCGGGGAGCAACTGAGTGACTTGCTCAAGGGCACTTAAGCCATGGGTATTTCAAGATTCAAGATTCAAGATTTTTATTCGTCACATACAAAATTATATATAGCATATATAACCAGCAGTGAAATGTGAGTCAGGTCCGCTCCATGGACAGTGCAATTATTAAAGAAAACAACACAGATGAAAATATACATAAATAAAGCTATGTAAGAATGAAATAAAAGTAAACAATAAAAATATAAGAATAAAATATAAAAAATGTATATTGTAGAATTAAATATAGAACGCAAAATAATGTGCATGAATGTAAACTGTAGTCTTAAATATTAAGATGTACAGGGATGTACAATGTGCATATATGTATTTTACTGTAGTCTTAAATATTAAGATTCCCAGGAATGTACAAGAAGCAAATGTGCAAAACAGGGTGACACTGTCAGTGTGTCTATGTGAGGTAGTGAATATAGTAAAAAGATAAAGTGAACATTAAGTGGAGGCATGAGGAGGTTAAGAAGCTGGTTTAAGAGTTTAAGAGCCTAAAGCCTGGGGGAAGAAACTCCTCCTGAGTCTCTCGGTTTTTGCCTTCAGGCTACGGAAGCGCTTACCAGATGGCAGCAAAGTGAAAATATGATTACTGGGGTGGGTGGAGTCTTTGATGATTTTTGCAGCTCTACTTTTGCAGCGTTTGAGGTAGATGTCCTGCAGAGAGGGGAGAGCAGACCCTGAAATGCGCTCAGCTAAGCGCACAACTCTCTGCAGGGCTTTGCAGTCTTGACTGGAGCTGTTCCCATACCACACTGAGATACACTGAGTCAATACACTTTCTATAGCCCCAGAATAGAAAGTTTTCAGGATTGCTGGTCAGACCCTGAATTTCCTCAGCTGTCGCAGATGGTACAGTCTTTGCCTGGCTTTATTAACCTGTGTTTGAATGTGAGTAGTCCAAGTCAGGTCCTCCGAGATGTTTACACCAAGGTACTTGAATCTGCTCACCCTCTCCACAGGAGTCCCGCTGATCATAAGAGGAGTATAGGGCTGTTGCAGTCTCTTCCTGAAGTCCACAATCAGTTCTTTAGTTTTGCTCACATTCAGAAAGAGACAGTTGTCCTGGCACCATGATGTCAATTTCTCTATCTCATCCAAGTATGCGGTCTCATTATTGTTGTGAATGAGGCCCAGAACCACAGTATCATCAGCAAATTTGATAATGGATGTGGACCTGTGTGAAGACACGCAGTCATGTGTGTAGAGAGAGGAGAGCAGGGGACTCAGGACACAGCCCTGTGGGGCTCCTACATTCAGGGTGATGGAGCTGGAGGTGTACTGGCCTAGTTTCACCACTTGAGGTCTGCCGGTGAGGAAATCAAGGATCCAGTCGCAGAGTAAAGAATTCAGTCTGATGTCTATGAGTTTGGAAGCTAGCTTTATGGGGACTATAGAATTAAAAGCTGAGCTATAGTCAATAAATATCAGCCTTACATAGTTCCTGTTATTGCTGTCGATGTGTGTGAGAGAAGAGTGCAGGATGTGAGAGATGGCATCATCTGTGGATCTGTTTGGGCGATAGGCAAACTGAAGAGGGTCCAAAGTATCCGGGATGGAGGAGCAGATGACGTTTTTAACCAGTCCCTCAAAGACCTTCATGACTATTGATGTGAGGGCAACTGGACGATAGTCATTTAGACAAGAGGGTTTATTGTTTTTAGGCACAGAGATGATGACCGATTTTTTGAATGAGGTGGGAACCACCGATGTAGCAAGAGACTCGTTAAAAATGGATGTAAACAAACCAGCGAGCTGATCAGCGCAGGACCGCAGAACACGGCCAGAAATCCCATCAGGTCCAGCTACTTTCCTTACATTCACTCGCTTTAGTGCCCCCCGAACCTCGTCCTCCGACACGGTGATCATATGATGATTGCTGATCTGACTGCTGCTTCCTGACGCGCTGATCGGCAGACTCGCACTGCTTCGATTGCTTTCAAAGCGGCCGTAGAAAGTGTTTAGCTCGTCAGTCAGCGACGGATCTGCAGTCACAGATGGTCCTTAGTCCTTGCCACATGCGTCGGGAGTCATTTAGCTGGAAATGTGACTCTATGCGTTCCCTGTGTCTGTGTTTGGCGGCTCTTACTGCGCGCCGGAGAGCATAGCACGATGCTTTGTACTCGCTCATGTTTCCTGACAGAAGACCGGCGTTGTAAGCAGCAGTGTGTTTGTTTAGGGGTGGAAGAGAGAGCTGTTCGTTTTCTTCACTCGTTCACTGACTGAATAACTCTTTCTGGTGAATTCTCTAATCAGAAACAACAAAGTGCAAATATGTGTATGAATTTGTAAGATATTAACTTTAACTGTAAACAAAAAAATGTTAAACAAAGGGGTGGGGGGTGTCGTGGAGCTTTTGCTATGTTTTAGGGGGGCCTTACCCCTCTGAAGTTTGGGAAGCTCTGGTCTAGAGCAGCTAGAACGGTCATTTCAGGGCACTGAGCTAGCTGCACTGATGACACCAGAGATCAGTCTCGAGGGAGTGATTCCCTTAGTAGACTATTTGTCAGTGTGAAAACTACTGCCAAACGTGTCTCAATGGGTCCTGCACACTGTAGTGAGAGGCGACAGATTACAGTTCGGTTCTCCTCCACATCAATTCAGTACGGCCTTCCCTACCCTGGTGGGCCCTGAGCAGGCTCTGGTAATGGAACAGAAGTAAACACTCTCTGAGGATGGAGGCCATCAAGGTAGGCCACAAGGTCCCTCCTTGTGCTGCAGAGTCTGGGTCCTAAAGCGGGTACTTCACCATTTCTCATCATAGGAAGTTCCTGAGTTTTGCTTTTGGGGGCAAAAGCCTACCAATACCGGTTCTTCCTCTGGCCTTGAACTCTCACCCCACACTTTCACTACTCAACCACATAGATGATTGGTTGATATTAGCTCAATTTTAGAGCAGATGGCAGTTTGGCATCGAGGTGTCATTCTCCCTCAAATGAAAGAACTGGGGTTAAGGCTTAATGCCAAGAAAAGTGTGCTTTCTCCAGTACTGAGAACCACTTATTTGGCCATGGTGTGGGATTCGACCACGATGCAGGCACATATACAGTTTCTCCTGCTCGGAGCGAGTCGATCCTTACTGCAGTCACGAGAGTCAGAGAAGGCCAGTCACTGCTGGGTTTGATGGCAGCTGCGTCCAATGTGAAAACTCTTGGCCTGCTGTACATGAGACCCCTACAGTGGTGGCTCAAGACCAAGGGGTTCTCCCTGAGGGGACACCTGCTTCACATGCTAAAGGATATACGGAGGTCCTACATGCCTTAGACATGTTGAGGAGACCTTGGTTCTTTTCTCAGGGCCCTGTGGTGGGAGCTCCTTGTCACCGCGTAATGCTAGTGACGGACGTGCAGTGCGGTCATGCGTGGCCACCCTGCCCGCAGTCTGTGGAGTGGTCACCATTTGACAAGGCATATGAACTGCCTGGAGATCCTTGCCATGCTTCGAGCACTGCAACACTTTCTCCAAGACCTAAAAGGTCACCATGTGTTGGTGCGCACCGACAACACAGCAATGGTCTCTTATATCAACCACCAAGAGGGTCTGCGCTCACGCCATTTGTACAAACTGGTGTACCAGATCCTTGTGTGGTCCCAGGGCAAACTAATCTCGCTGAGAGCAGTTCACATTCCTGGGTATCTGAAATATGGGAGCAGGCATCCTGTTGAGGCAGGGGCCGAGGCCCGGGGAATGGATGCTTCACCCTGAGGTGGTGAAGCAGATTGGAGAAAGTTTTGCCAGGCTCAGGTGGACCTGTTTGAGACTCAAAAGACATGGCACTGTACCCTCTGGTTCTCTCTCTGACTCATCCAGTTCCATTGGGCCTGGATGCCATGGTACAGACGTGGCCAAGGATTCGTCTGTATTCCTTTACCCTGATTGCTCTGCTCCCGGGAGTTCTAGAGAGAGTGCACCGGGACAGGGCCCTTCTGCTGTTAGTAGCTCTGTTCTGGCTGGGCCGAGTATGGTTCTCGGACCTGATTTCCCTCCTAGAAAGCTCTCCAAGGGAGATTCCCATAGGAGGGATGTCCTCTCACAGACGGAGGGCACGCCTCTGCTCAGAGTTGGAAGTTATGGGTTTGGCCCCTGAGGGGGCACAGCTCATAGCTTCCGGTCTCTCAACCAAGGTTGCTGAGACCATCCTCCAATCCAAAGCTCCCTCTATGAGGAAACTGTACACCTTGAGGTGGAAACCTTTTACCTCCTGGTGCAGAGACTGGCAGCTTGACCCAGTTCTAGAGTTCCTGCAGGCTCTTCTTTTCATAGGGTTGACTCACTGGACTGATTACACACGTGATTCAGAGCCAGTCATGCTAAAGGGCGTTCCTAAAGCATCGTCTGACGCATCGTCTCATTCCCTCGAGAAACCATGGTTACATGCGTAACCTGAGACGTTTTCGGTGTCTCTGTTACCCTGCCTAGTTAGTTTCCATGGCTTTTGATTAATTAGCTCCACACCTGTTTCTATTCTTCATGATTACATTCCCGGTATTTACAGCCTGTGTTCTCCATAGTTCCTTTGGTAGCACTTTATTTTACAGTCCTGTTCCTCATGTACATACTATGTACTTATTATAGTAATTACAATAACTAGGTAATAACTAGTTAATAACCCTGAACCTACCCCTAAACCTAACCCTACCCCATGTAGTTACCTTGTGTTACCAGAACTTTCTTAGATAAATACACTGTAAGTACACTATAAGTACATGTTAGTACACGTACTGTAAAATAAAGTGCAACCGTTCCTTTGTCTGCTTTTGAAGTTTATTAATTTGGATTTGCATTTGGTTGTTCCCATTTTATCCTGTTAATTATTAAAGTAATTATTTTGATTATACTTCTTCGTCAAATGCTTTGTTTTGCATACCAAATCATGACACAAACACACAAACGTTTCACTTTAATTAAAGTAGTTGCCACTACTTTTAAGTAATAAAATTTACAATAGTATGTAACAATACTTATATAAATTAATTATTAATGTAATAAAAGGCCAATTTAGTACTTAAAATGACATTACATTGTCAACACTAACGTATATTATACTAGTATTTTTTAAAGTAAATTTAACCATTTTACTTTAAAGTTCATTGTAAATCGTTATTTTGCCAAACTTTTGTCATGCTTTAAATACTTTTATTTATTTCGATGTGTTGACTAACATACTAAAGTACATGTAAAGTACCTAATTATAATTTTACTGTAGTTTGTAATTCAATATTAAATTTGGTAACGCTTTATAATAAATTTCAGTAATAAATCATTAACAAACATGAATGCTTAATGGACCATTAGTTAATATATTCAAAGAATTAGAAACGTGAGATAACGTGCTCATTAATGTTTGATTATAAACTTTTTAAACATTAGATACTATTCCAACAGATCATTATTACATGTAAGATGACATGATTTCAAATGTCATTAAACTTTCAGTTCCATTTGACTGAAAATCCACAAATGGTTTAACAGATATTATACATTGATTAAAAGCTTGTGTTAATGCACAATACTTTTGCTGCTGTAGAGGTGTGATATGGGCATGGTTAGGGACAGGTTTGGTGGTTTGGGTAGGTTTAAAGGTTGGTTGGTTTTGAGTCAATTGTATTACTGTAAGGAAACTGTCATGGGTTGCTACTGTGAGGAGCACTGAGCAAGGAACGAGGAGACGCATAGTCTAATTCAAACATACAGTCTTTAATAATGTCCATGGAAACAGGAAAACCCACGTAGCATAGGGAGATGCTATTATTCATGTGAGTGGTGAGGCAATAAAAATATTTTTTTGCACCAAAATTATGGACCGTTATGTCTTTGGTCAGCATTTAGCTAAATCAAACCAGCCACCGTTTACTCAAACCCGGTTACAGAAGCTAAAAGTCCAATGCACATAAAGATACTAAATGATTAATAATAGTTTATAAACATTTACAAATAATGAATAGTTTCAACTTTAGATTGGCTACTGCAAAAACAGGAACAGATGATTAACAAATGATTAGTAAAGATGTGTGAATTCAGGTCTTACATAATGTTTGTTAATGATTTATAAATTAAAGTTACTATAAAGTGTCACCTGAAATTTAAAGTTAATTTAAAATGTACTTAAATTTCAACTTCAACATTAAAAATGTATAATATATTTCAATACATGACATACAAGTATCAATAGAAATTACATTTAAGTATGTTTTAGTTTACCATAAATGCTTTCCAGTAAATTTAGCAGTGCATTTTCAACCATATTTTAAAGTCCACATTAATAATTGAATTATATATAAGGATGTACTAAAGTGGCAAAAAAAAAAAAAAAAAAAAAAAAAACAATTATATAATACTACTACTATTACTATATAAACTAACAACTATTAATTTCAAATAAATAACTTTTTAATTTATTTTCATGTTACTGCAATGTGTGATCATTATTTCTAAAAGAATGCTTTCACACATGCTGTATCATTTTTATTTTATTTTTTCTGATTATTTGGTTCATATCAAGCTGAACGATTGAAACAAGTTGTGTCCAATGTCTCATATAATGCTAAGGCTGAATAGTTTTATATTCTAAAATATTATTTCAAAAACATGCATCGCTATAAACAGTAGCCTACTAAAATGTTATGCTTTCAAGCAGTTCCTTTGGACAGAATAAAGTGACATATGCTGACCACACAGTACCAGTTAAACACCTTTCCACTTTCCTCTCATTTTCAAACCTAATCTCTCCTTAAGAGCGGATAGGTAATTGATTTCATTTGTGCAACACAAGCTAATATTCCATCACTGCTAGCCCTGACCTTTGGAGTGTGAAGCACTTAGCTGTGCTAATTCCTGCACCATTAGAGAGGCATTCTCTTCTGAAACCGCCTTCTGCCACAAGGCAATAATGGGTTATCTGCTCAGCCTGTTAAATGAGGTGTAAAATGAAATGGCACATTTGTTTTCCATACTTAAAGCTATTTCTTAAGCAGCAGACAGCCATGTATGCTAAATTAATCAACATTACCTTGGTTGTACAGTCAGGGCTTCATCGATTCAGTAACAAAAAAAGATAAATAAATATAAAAATAAAACCCTTTTGATTAAATATATGTATTTCAAAATGTAGATGATAGCACTTTTTTCTTTTTATTCAAAAAGTAAAGTTTTTTTAAAATACATTTTTTACAAATTTTTTTTGCACACTTATATTTATTTGACAAAAATAATGTCACTGTGTACAATTTTTTTATTAAAATTTATAATTTCATTTATTGAGATTTTTTTTTTTTACATTTTTGCTTTAGTTTATTGTAGACACTCATTGACATAATAATGGACAACAGATTTTTTTTTTTTTTTTTTTTTTTTTTACTGCAAAGTGATTGCATAACTTACAAATATGTTGCTTCCGTAATGATAGAATAGCTTTGTAGAATTTAATGCATACTTTTGACAGATTGATTACAGTGTAGTGTGTTCTCACAGGCTACTCCCAGCTTAAACTAATTGTAGGCTTTTTCCTCCAAAAATGTGTTTACTCTCTTCATTCCCAAGGGAAACATTAGGCTTGTACTGTAATATTTGCCGGGGTATTTTTTTTTTTTTTTGATGGATCAATAGTTTCTCTACACAGATATCAGGAACATTGGGCTCCCGTCAGTACTTGGTTCCCACATCAATATCCTGTCTATCCAGTTTTTTATTAGTTTTTGATGTCCAACCTAAAAGCAACAAAAAAATGGAAATGACAAGGGCACCGTTCCAAGAGCAGAATACAAAGATTTAAAAGCCATCATTTGTCCAGGCCATTTTCCACCGAGCCACGCATTTGTTTAACACGTATGTCATGCTGCAGGATGAGGTGTTCAATTCCACAACAGCAATGATGCTTTAATAGCCACATTCTATCACATGAGATGCTCTGACATGCTTCAAAGATACAACCAGCATATAAGATCCTCAGAAAATACTCATCGATGTTGAGAGAAAGCACACTTTATTGCATACTACATTTACAGTTTTTTTCAGTTGCTAACAAGCATTTGTCCAATCAGTTGTCACATTTTCAAAACTCTAAACACAATTAGCACAGCATCTGTCTATTGTGGCCATACCATTCACACATTTCATGTCGTTTTCACACAATATGGGGTCATTAAATACATTTCCACAATACTTACATTTTCTGAACAGACAAGCTATACCTCCCAACAAAATTATGGATCGTTTTTGTAGTATTTACAAATGTTAACACACAACATCACACAATAGCAAAAACAATGTTCCCAACCTTAGAGACAGTATAAAAACCTCTGCTTCTGCAATTATATCAGTTCAAAAACAATATATTTTAGCTGATTTATGTTGTGTAAATTGGGCCAACCACAGCTGATTCCTATCTGGCTTAGACTCAATGGCAGGGGTTATTTTTTTCTATTACATTGACACTTATACAATAAAAGGAGGACTTTGAAGAGTGATGTTTTTGGAAACAGAAACAGAAAAAGACAAACACTGTAATGTATGGACGAGGAAGAGTAAGAGCAAGGGGCCCAGGGAGAAGAGCAGGAGCAGTGAAAGATGCAGTCAGAGGAGCAGGAGCAGTGAGAGGAGCAGGAGCAATGAGATATGCAGTGAGAGGAGCAGGAGCAGTGAAAGATGCAGTGAGAGGAGCAGGAGCAGTGAGAGGAGCAGGAGCAATGAGAGATGCAGTGAGAGGAGCAGGAGCAGTGAGAGATGCAGTGAGAGGAGCAGGAGCAGTGAGAGATGCAGTGAGAGGAGCAGGAGCAGTGAGAGATGCAGTGAGAGGAGCAGGAGCAGTGAGAGGAGCAGTGAGAGGAGCAGGAGAAGTGAGAGGAGCAGTGAGAGGAGCAGTGAGAGATGCAGTGATAGATGCAGTGAGAGGAGCAGGAGCAGTGAGAGGAGCAGGAGCAGTGAGAGATGCAGGAGAAGTGAGAGGAGCAGTGATAGATGCAGTGATAGATGCAGTGAGAGGAGCAGTGAGAGGAGCAGTGAGAGGAGCAGGAGCAGTGAGAGGAGCAGGAGCAGTGAGAGATGCAGGAGAAGTGAGAGGAGCAGTGATAGATGCAGTGATAGATGCAGTGAGAGGAGCAGTGAGAGGAGCAGGAGCAGTGAGAGGAGCAGGAGCAGTGACAGGAGCAGTGAGAGATTGTTTTTATTTTACCCCCCCCCCCCCTCCTTTTTTATCTGTGCTTTTTGCTGTTGTTGTTTTTTTGTTCTGAATGCTCTTGTGTTTCATGGATATTTTGTTCACTGTAGGCAATACTGTCAAACCTTTTCTGTTCTATCATACCGTGTTTCTACTGTACCTCCTGCAGTAAACAGTAAAGGAAAAAAATAACTTTTTTACTGGAATGCTTTTGAATGTGAACATTACTGTACATTTGGACATACAGTTCCTAACCAAGACATTTAGTGTAAAACAGTGAATTGCATGTTTTGCATGCAAATACCTGCAAAACTGAGACTGAAAAGTCTATGCAGTTTTTGTAATGTCAACAATAGCCAGTATTTTGAAACCTGGTGTACTTTGAATGACTGCATGTATCTTGTGAGGTGAAAACAAGTGTTATTCTTTGACAGAATAATTTAATTTTGAGTCAGATTTCCAGTGTTTTGCTAAAGTTGGTGTGTGCAGAGAAAGATGTGTTCTGTTTTGAAATGAAGATTTAGTATATATTTAACAAAATGTGTTTTTGAGAAGAAAATTATCCATTTGGCCAATTGTGTTTTGTAGGTGTTAGTCTGTGTTAAGAGTTTAGAAAAAATATCTGAAGTATGGTTAAGCGCTTGTTAGCGATTGAAAAAAACTGTAATATAGAATGTGGTGTGACTTAGTGGTTAAACATCTGAGATGGAACATAGGATTGAACTACACAATGGGAAATCCATGAGCTACCATCCGTGTGCTTTTGATGACTTAAAGGGATAGTTCATTCAAAAAATACAAAAATCTGTCATCATTTAAGACTGGAATACACTACACAAATTTTGTCCAGATTTTGGACATGATTTACAGTCTGCATAAGTCAACACTATTTGCCAGAAGTCAGAGTCAGATTTTGTTTAGCTTCAGACTGTGATTTCTTCCAGTTGGAGTCAATCAGACCTGCTTTATATTTTGAGCCAATTTTAGCACACACAATAATGCTTTCAATTTGACATGCATATTTTAGCTTGAGGCAAATGGTTTTTTTGTGTGAATTTAGCCTCTTTTTAAGAAAGAAGAAAAGGTTTGGAAAGTCAATATAGTGAGTAAATTCTGATAGAATATACATTTTTGGATGAATTTCCACATTCTTGTAATGCTGTATGTGTAAGCTGCTTTGGAAAGAACAGAGTACTAAATTACAATATATAAATGTGTATTTCTGTCACCAATTCATTGTAAATTAGTTTCTGTGTACACTATGTTGCATTTCTGTTTTCATGTTTTGTTATTAAAAGGGTATTTCATCACTGACAAGATGAGACCTTTTGAAAAACTTGGGTGTCTGTGCAGATTTTTTTTCTTCCCCAAAATGTAGAGTTTTATCTAAAGGTTTATGATTAATGTTTTGTTCTTGGTTTTGCTTGTCCTCCAAGAAAATGATGTCACTTCTATCAGGTCATGTGATTTAGGGCATACACGTTAAAGGGCAGATTTTAGAATGTTATTTAATTATTACAAATTTTCTTAGGTATTATACTTATGAAGTTGTGTAAGTGGGATACTTATTTGAATGGACAACAATGTGGCGTGAAAGGTAATTCAAATTTTATATAAAATATGCAGTATTGTTTCATGGAGACAACAGACAATCAACTAAAGTGAAGGCATGACCCAAATTAAAAAATGCATAAGTTTTCACAGATATTCTTGAGCTGTCAAAAGTCCCTTGATGACATGTTTTACATCAATTATATGGGAATAAACATGTAACAGAAAAAGAGTACACATTGTTCATTTACATATTAGGGGTGCACCGATAACGATCGGCCGATCATTAATGCACATATCTCATCAGTAAAGCCGGTTCTCTAATCAGCGGTAAATTCCATCAGGTGCGTGATTTCATATAGAGCAGATGTTACTACACAGAGCTGTTGTTAACTGACTAGCTGTGCAAATAAACGCTGAAAATGAACGTGGATTTGCGCAGCTAGTCAGTGAACAACGGCTCTGTGTAGTAACAGCTGCTCTGTGAAATCACACACCTGATGGAATTTACCGCTGATTAGAGAACCGGCTTTACTGACGAGATGTGCATTTGATCGGCCGATCTTTATTGGTGCACCCCTATTACATATACTGTCAATGGTGTAACAATACAAAGCTGGTTGAACATCAGAGAAGGTAACATTCTTCTTTTGAGCACAAAATAAGATATTTTGAAGAATTACATTTTTTTTTTTTTTAAGACCGGTTGACAGTGGCTATTGACTTTCATGGTATTGATAGAGAAAAAAAATCAATGTCTACAAAAGTCATGGCTACTGTCAGCTATTTGGTTACCAACATTCTTCAAAATAACTTCTTTTGTGCTTAGTATCAGAAAGAAACTCATACAGGTTTGGAACAACTTGATGGTGAGTAAATTATGACATAATTTTCATTTTTGGGTGAATGAACCCTTCAAGTCTGGCACAGGCCTCCAGAGATGAAACAGCAGATACTGTTTTAATGATGGTGTGAGACTCAAGTGGCGACTGACAGCTGTAATTACATGTTTAATGCCATATGTACTGGAGGTGTGTGTTGAGCGCTGGTCGAGACGGGCCGGAGCTTCCTCCTTGTAGTAAGCTGTCACCTCTGGTAAAAGTGAGAGGTCATGATAGACTGAGATTGAAAGCTAATAAAAGCCCAGACAGAGATAATGTTAAGTTTGTTAGCTAACACCATGTGTTAACAAAGGAGGGGAACCACAGACTCTGTGAGAGTCTGTCTCACATTTTTAACAATGTGTCTGTAAGAAAAACTCTATGCAGTGCTTTAGATGATAGAAAACGAACTTGCATGCCTCCTCTTTTCTTAAGCTGTTGTAATCAACCGACATCTACTGTACCACACTTTTTTTGTGTATATTTTAGTTTATTTTATTTTAGCCATTTTTCCTCATCAATAAAAATATTAGGGGTGCTCCGATCACGATCGGCCGATCGTTAATGCGCATCTCGTCAGTAAAGCCGGTTTTCTAATCAGCAGTTAATTCCATCAGGTGCGTGATTTCACATAGAGCAGCTGTTACTACACAGAGCCGTTGTTAACTGAGAAGATGGGCCAATAAACGCTGAAAATTAACGTGATTTGCGCATCTTCTCTATTAACAACGGCTATGTGTAGTAACAGCTGATCTATGTGAAATCACGCACCTGATGGAATTAACAGCTGATAAGAGAACCGGCTTTACTGAGGAGATACGCATAACGATCGGCCGATCGTGATCGGAGCACCTCTAAAAAATATGATATAAATTTTGTCAATATTTAGTCATGCTATACACATTAATTTTAGCCATATTTACTCCCAACTAAAACTGTGTCCAAGTTTACTCAATGAAAACATTGTAGTTTATAAAAAGTGCTAAATTAAACTTTTAGTCATTAGTATATTTTTTAATAAATTCACAATAAATTCTTTGCGTGGCAAACTCAATGTTACGTCTTTGTAAAGACGAAGTGGGTCTTGCTATAGACAATATATCACCTGGGCTTCTGGATGGAGTCGTTACCTGGTACTAGGCGATGGTCATGATCGCTGCCTCACGTGCCTGGGCATTTAGCATGCTGAGGTGGTGTTTGTGGATGAGTCATGTTCTCATTGGGGGAAGATGATCATCTTGGAGTCGCGGGCCACAATCCATTTTCTCAAAGGGGCAGAGCTCCGTTGCCTCTGCTTCGATCTTGTTCCATCATGGCAGCAGCCAGGCAGGGGCTACTTCAGGCTACTCTTGCACTCTGCAACCAGTTGAGCTGCCAATGGAACGTACTGGGCCCTCTACAAGGAAAATACCAGCAGTATCCTTTGGCGCTCCTTCCGACGACCGGATGTCATTCACTAAATCTTGCATGAGTGTGATCTCCACACTTGTGGTCCAGGAGCGTCACCTCTGGTTGTGTCTGGTTGACATGAAGGACTGTGACAAAGTTCAGCTCCTCAAGGTCCCTGTATCTCAGACTGTCCTTTTTGGTAACACAGTCGAGAACATGGCCCAGCAGTTTTTGGCTGCACAGGAGCAGACTGAGGCGGTGGGCACCTGCCCCTGCCTGCTCGTAGCCGAGGGTGGCCCCCTTTATCCATCCCTGCTCCTGTGCAGCATCTGCAGCAGCCTCAAGCAAGTGGTGCCGTGAAGCTTGCATGTCTTGAACCAGGCCCTTCACCGGTTACCGTTCAAAAGTTGACGCAGAAACACATCTTCTGGTGCGTCTGTCCCTGAGATTGGTTTGCAGTGATAGACCTGAATCACAAGTTCTTTCATGTGTTGATCCTTCCTCACCACAGAACATTGCTGCAATTTCCACCCAAAGGACGAGCATATCAGTACAAGGTCCTGCCCTGCGGGCTGTCCCTGTCACCCCTTGTCTTCATTTAAGTTGCAGAGGCAGTCTTTTTTCCACTGAGAGAACAGGGCATTCACATTCTCAACTACTTCAATGACTGACTCAGACTAGCTCAGTCTCAGGATCAGTTGTGTGCACACAGAGACTTGGTGCTTTCGCACCTCAGTCAGTTGGGCCTTCAGGTCAACTGGGAAAAGAACAAAATCTCCTTGTAGAGGATCAAATTTCTCGTTATGTAGTTGGATTTGGTCAAGCATGCCTCTTGCATGGACGTGCTCAGTTGTTGATGAACTGCTGAATGTTCAAGGGCAGGATGGCGGACCCACTGAAAATGTTTCAGAGGCTCCTGGGGCATATGGCAGCTGCAGCAGCAGTCACGGTGCTGGGGCTGCTTCATATGAGACCACTTTAACACTGGCTCTATGGTTCTGAGGTGGGCATGGCTACGCAGCACTCACCGGGTCTGAGTCATACCAACCTGCCACCACATCTTTACCCCATGGTCAGACCAGGCATTTCTCTGGGCAGAAGTGCCCCTGGAACAGGTCTCCAGGAATACTGTGGTTCACACGGATGGCTCTACCACAGGCTGGGGGATCACGTTCGACGGGCTTGTAGTGTCGGGGGTTTGGATTGTCCTCCACAATTGTGTATGCCCTCATGACGTAATATAAACTTCACAGTGGCTCTGACAATAGTTTATTGATTTCTGCTCAAAGAGATGGTATTAAACCCTGGTATAAAATGGTGCCATGACCCCACTGCACCGTCTGGCTCTCAATCACTCACAAAAGGCCAGATAAGAGCTCTCTTGTGGGTCAGAGCCAGTGGGCTTTTTTTCTTCCTGGGATGAGACCTTATTGATGAGCCTTGAACCATAGCTGAGAGAAATCATGTTTTTAATGCAACCAATGCATGGCTACACCTGTAGAAAATTGAAGTCTCTCTCTTAGGTTCTCCGTCATATACACACACAATATTGCCACAGTGGCCCCCTGACATTCCTTATTCCTTTTGCTGCAGATATGAGCTCTGGCACAAATGCTTGGTCGTGGTCTCAGAAACATCATAAAAGGACATCATGTTCTTTAAGGGAAGAGGCATGTTTTAGAGACAAAGTTTGATAAAATGCATAGCCTAAGCTTGTGAAAAGAAGTCCTCTTAATTGTACTTATTACGTACTTATAGTGCACTTCAAATATTAAAACTATATTACTTGCAAATAAGCAATTATTAACTACATATAAGGCCACTTAAGTGAACTTACAGAGAGAAACTTTCATGACAATGTTTCTTAACACACTTAAGTACACTATTAAAAAAGTGTCCTTGTTAATAAAGCATATTCAAAATCATAATGTTTTAATAATCTTTTATCTTTTATTTAATTTAAACCATTTATACATTTTCATTTAATTGCAAATAACATGCATTTTCATAACTGTATGATGTGAATGATAACAGTTATGGGAAGCATCTTCTTCTTTCTAAGCCTATAGTTTTATCCCACTATATGCACAACTATATGATTGTGACTATATGATAATTGGGGTCTCTGAAGCATCACTTAATCTGCCATTTTCTGCTTCCAAACCCAATTCCTCTCTCTCCCTTTCATTCTGTGAAAGAAGTCACTCTGTTCAAAGAGGATTCCAGACTTGTGCACAACTAGGACTGAGAGCCAATTCTGCTCACCAAAAGCTGTTATACTGAAAATCTGATCAAGGACCACGTCTGCTGTGAATTTCCCTTAGTTCTTGAAAGACAGAGCACTGAATTTCTCTATTCAGATTAATATTTGTATTTGGTGATTATTTCATCTCAAAATTAAAAAGAGGAAAACTAGGAAATTACATTTTGCATAAAGAAAACAAAGGCTGTCTGAAACTTGAATTATTTGGATTTGTTCCTCCTCAAATTTCCATTCATTTAATAGGCAAAGTTCTAATTACAATAATATGGTAACATAATGCTCAATTATCATACAAATATCACAAGGCAAAATATCTTGTTCCTAAGAATATGATTAATTTTCTTAATGCAAAATGCAACTTATAGCTATAATTCATGATGTATTTTCAGTTTTATTTTGGAAACCCAAGAGAAAATGATAAAAAGAATACATTGTAGAAAATATCAAAGAGAAAAATATCTCTCCTGAGATCTGAGGAATAAATGTAGCATTTTATATATTAAGGGATTTGGGATATTTTGCATTCCAAGGGATTTGTTTGCATGACTAACACCAGTGTTGACTGAAGTAGATATTTACTCATTCAGAATGAATGTAATTTCTATTTATTTTGATGTTGTGCTAAAATATAATCCAGAGATTATCTGACAGTTCTTTGAAAGTTTATTGATTGATTGACTTTTTATTTATTAGATTTAAATTAGTATTGTTTTATACGTTTGAAAGGAGGTTCCTGTGCAAAGCTATAGGGTCAGGAATTATTAACTCTGCTATTCAAATTATTAAATTATGGATCTTATGTAGATTGATTTTCTATGCAATAATGCAATGCTACAGACATGACACATAATCATACATTCCTCCAGCATGCTAAACAGAAACGATGCCTCTTTCTTTCTGAAGATTTGTCCACTCACACTTTCGTCCAATGGAAAACAGACATACTGTAGCCTGACTTGATGTGCATGTTGTCTCGGAAAATCAGTTTTGTGAGTCAGATGGCCTTAGATCCTTTCATGAATGATGCATGATCTGACTCAAAGAGCTGGCCTCCACATGAAAGACATAAAATATGTGAATATGAATCCAGTGGCAAACAATGTTCAAAGCTCTGCTATGGAACAAAAAAATAAATATACTGTCTATGTTTTGTAGAATATGGAATACATAGAACAAAGTGTGAAAAATGAGAACAGAAGATTTCAATATTATTTCTTATATAGACTACTTCTCAAATGTGCCATCGTTAAACTAAACCAGACATAGGCCAGAAACACACTTTTGTACACAAATGTAGATTTGAAATACCTGGTCACATATTGCAAGTTCAACTCGTTTACCTTGTTAACTAGCTTCCTTGCATTTCTGTGTAATAAAATACTTATTATTAGTATTGTCATTTATGTTGCTTTTAATGTATTTAAATCACAATAAACAGCTACTTCTGAATGATGGAAAAAGATGCTTTTTGGATGTACATACACCATCAACCAGCAGGGGTTAACTGCTAATGCTAACCAGGCTAACAAACCCTTTATAAGTAACAAACCTCAACACTCAATAGGGCAACAGGGTTACTTACACGTCTGTGCTATTAATCCAGATGTAGCCAACTATTAAGTAACTAGATATAACTTCAGGTAACTAGATGTAATCATGTTAACAGATTAACTAACTTAAACTACTCTCGCTAGGCAAGGTTGCCTCACATTATAGTAAGTTGAACATTGAGCATTTGAGCATTTGATGTTCTTGTGCTGAGTATGTTTATTTTGGAGTATTTTTACTATTTTAGCTTGCTTGCTATTGCTTATGTCCGATTGCTTGGCATCACAAGTGCAACGCTGTACCAGGTGAGCCACTGAGCAATTTTGCTATATCTCAAAGGTCATGGAGCTGGTTATGTGATGAAACATCAAAACACAATCACTGCCAGAGAATTATAATGATTTTTTTCAAACGCAGTGTGATGACAGTGGTGGGGCCAGGACTGGGAACGGAGCTAGGCTGATGGAGTTAATGAGAATACGCGACACCTGTGCCACTCACCGGTCTCCGCGCCTTATTGCTGCCAAATGTTGTAGCAGAAATGAGTCGAATCAGACAAATCAAAGAGTCTATCAGAGCTGTGTGCATTGAAACGAGAGCCGAATTCCTCAGGAAGTCATAAATCAGTTCTAGTGCCACAAGAACCAAGCAAGATAACCAACCAGCCAACTTGTTCACAGAACAGCTTTCAACATTAACACCAATATAACAATTATTGACAATTTTAATTCGAAGAAGAGATTGTCAAATTTATTGTTCGTGATTGGAATGCAACGCTGGACATCACATGTAAACCCAGGAGATCAAGTTAAATACTTGCATTGACTCCCCCCCCCCCAGCCAGTGAAACCAGACTGAAATTCCTAAGGGGGAAGGGCTTTAAACCTTTGTCTTCACAGAAAAGTCCCTTTGCCAGAGAATGGCAAAGAAACTGCTTTTTATACATTATTAATGGACCAGAATGAACTCAAAAAAGACTTATGAATGAATCATTCCATTGCTTAACTCCATATTCATTTACGTGTAACCCACACATTTGACTATCATGTATAATCACTTATTGTGTATGTCTTTTGATAACTATAGGATACCTAGTCATGTCTAGTATTCAAATAATCGCATTTTCTTGCTTGATATTGTCCTGACAATCATTTATTTGTAAAATATATCATAATCATGTTATAGGAATCATGTCCAAAATTAGACCCTGTGAGGCAAGAACCACATGCTTGGTAAGATAAACAGTGATTTATGATACCCCAGACCCCAGGACCATATCTGATTGGTCAAGGCAACATTTGAGGGGTGGCCAACAAGGAAGTTTAAAAACTTTGGACACGATTAAATCTTGCTTTTAGTTCTAGTCTGCCTGCTGCTATTAGCCATGTCGGCTTTTAGTCTGCTTTTAGTTCCAGCCTTGCTCGTGCTATCAGTCATGCCTGCTCTTAGCTTGTAGCTTTGCTACCTAGCTTTAGCTTGTAGCATCTAGCCATGTGGTTAGTCATCATGGTTCTTTGAGCGCGGTTCCAGCGTGCCTGCCTGCTGCTACTTATGCCACAATGAGAAGGAACACAACCTAGTCTCGTCAAACTTTATTTCTTTTCTTTTCCGTTTGAGAGTTTCGTGTTCTGAGTTAAGTTTTGTAACGTCGACCTCGTCTGCGCGTTTGAACTCCGACCAGCCACACAACTCCAGCTTCAGCCAACGCCCAAGCACGGGCTCCCCAAGACGTCACTTCAGCCAACTGAACTTCCAGCCAATCAGCGACACCGGGATACCCCTTTCAACGGGAGTCCCTTTCACAGGAAACTAAGGCAACGTATCCCCAGATATTTGTTGTGCTGGTGTATCTAATATAATTTTAGTCACATTGAGGAACTCAATGCAAGGGCTAATTACGTGATTGATGGTTGTTCATGTCAATGCAATTTAACGTATTGCTGTAAACTTGGGATTCCATATTTCCATTCTCTTAAACTCATCTTTCCCTAACTTTCGATATTCCTGCAACTTGTGTGAATGTGTGTGTGCGTGCGTTTATGTGTTAGATTAGTTTATATGTCTTAGATTTATCTAATAAAGCCTTATTCATATTGAAAAGAGAAGTATCTTGTGTTTTGTGCTTACAAGTTAATGTCTTAAGCTGCCGATCTTGTTACTGTGCTAATTGATAGTGTTTCACTATAGTTTGGATATTAGTATCCAGCGCAGATTTGATGTTAAACGGCTCGTTCACTGAACCGCAGGCGCGTCTCCGTGAACAGCCGTGAAACAGTGATTCTGTTCAAATTCCCTTTAAAATCTTAAATGATTCCCTTTGAGCTAAATTGACCTGTTTCCCTTACAATGTCCTCAGCACCGCGATCCACCTCAGCAGTAAGGGGTCTCTGACATCGTGTCCCTCCTTCCTCGCGGGTTTCGGCACCCATGTAGCACAGTTCATAGGCAGGGGAAGAAGGAGAGGGGAACCAGCAATTATTTAAATTAAACTTTAATAATGAAATAAACACAAAAAAGCATGTCAGCCCCTCGTGGAATACTGCTTCGCAACAAACATAACCAAAATACAAAATAAAATCCAGGCCTGGTTCTCTCTCATTCAACACTGTTGACACTCCTCCTTTTCTCCTTCCAGAGCTCCTTCGTGGGATTCGAGACCGGTGAGTGGCGCAGGTGTCGTGCATTCTCATTAATTCCCACGGCTCTCGGCCCTGACAATCTCTTCACACCCAGGTTCATTGAACTTTTTTTTTTATTTCGTTGCATGTTTTGTGAGACCTACAAAGTGAAATGTTCATTAAGTTCCTCTAAAAAACATTTTCCGTTTTGACTAAATCAGATGACCGCAAATACATTTACAGTTTATTATGTGAGTTAAAAATGGATTTGCTAAAGAAACTTTATAGCTGACTTAAAAGTCTTCGAGCTCATTTATTCTGAGACTTGTGTTGCGATGGACTCATACTCAAGCACTTGGCATCACTAGTTTAGCGCTGCAATAGGTGAGCTAAAGAGCAATTTTACCATGCCACAAAAGCCATATGGTGCTGGTTATGTGATGGAAATGTCAAATCAGGATAAATGTGTTTTGAGGTCATAAAACAGTATTGTTCAAGGAATCTTGCAGAAACAAATCTTGGCCCGATAACTGGCCAATAATTAAAAACTACAAACTCAAAACTGAAGTGACTTAAATGTATATGTTTCTGGAGTTTTGGCGCATTTTTTTTTTTTTTTTTTCAAGTCCAACCATTTATTCTTTGACATATGAAGGTGGCGAATCTTTGGGCACTGGCACTGCTTCAGCTCCTCTCTTTCTCTCTCATCTGGCTCTATCATACACTAGTCTTATCCAGAGGGAATCCTGTCTGGCCTAATGTACTGTCCCTCAACAGATTGGACCTCTGCCTCTTTTTGAAATTTCTGCTCCAATGGAGAGTTAAATAAATGTCCTGCTGGCCCGCAGCTCGAGACTCAGCCCCAGCACTTGCCGTTCCAGGCTGCACTGCCTTTCCAATAGCCTTTTAATTTGGGTCAGAGTGATTTAGAGGCAAAGCTATGCATGACAAATTAAGCACCTCGGAAGCAAATGTCTCCTCTGTAGCCTGAAGTCAGTCTGCTTGGTTACACAATAGACTTCGGCTCAAACAGCAATAAAAAGGTTTTCAAACGCAGCCACTTATACAGAAACAGCCTGTGTTGTGAGAGAATATAAATGTTTAGCCAATTCTGACAATGTGCAATGGTGGGTGAAAGCCAAACACTGTTGTAGACCAGCATAATAATGGCGGTTTTCTTTCTCATGAGCCTCACTGAAACAATGCAGACAGGCTGCATGTATCTATGTACAAATAAGTGCTCCTGAGTGATTGGAGATGCTTATTTATGTACGTACAAATATGAGCAGCTATGAGCAAGGCACTATCAACCACAATATAGCAACGCATTCATTTTCTGTCCCTTGCAAGACACTGTAAGGTCTTCAGGCTCTCCCATCCAGCCCAATGTACTTGAAGAAGCACATCTTTCTTGATTACAAGTGTCTGTAAACTGATGAATTGGATATGTCGAATGAAGGACTGCTCTTGAGCTATTGTAGCCTAATTTTTAAGGGCTCTCCATCATAACGATGATGGTTGATGTTGAAATTATCCTTTGAAACAATTGCTGGTGATTTTACAGTTCCAACAACTACACGCACACACACACACACACACACACATGTATATATATATATATATATATATATATATATATATATATATATATATATAATTAATTTAAACTTTATTTGAGGAAACATTTTCCCTAGAATTAAACGTAACCATTTCTTTAAAAACAAATCATGCTATATATCTTTATATCAAGCTATACCTGTAAAAGGACATAGTGCACTTGATCATCAATGACATTTTGTTCATTTTGAACAAGTAAATCAGGGCTCTATGGCAGTAATGCAGCAGGTCTGCCAATTATTGTTTTATCACAATTTATGTTTCATTGATGAAATGAAAATATGTGTTAAATAAATATATACTGTAATGTTAAAGCGATAGTTTGCCCAAGAATGAAAATTCTGTCATTCTGTCAATTCTGCCAGTTGAAATTTGCTTCCATGCTATATTTTTTCCATGCAACAGAAGTTAATGGCTACCGTCAGCTGTTTGGATTACCAACATTTTTCAAAATTCAAAAAGGCCCAACACATACCCTGTACATATTTGAGAAAGAAATTACAACAAATGCTTTTCTGAAATTGTTGTGGTGACACTTGCATCTCAAATCAGCAAGTGTCATCTGTGAAGATAACAAAATTTACCATTCCAAATAAAAAAGGACTCATTTTTAACCTCTGTGTGCTTCGACTGGGACTTTGTCTATTTGTTGTTTTTCTCCACCTCTGTGTCACCTTGTATGGATCAGACCCTCATGGGAGGAGAGCAGTCCAAGTGTCTAAGTGTCACTCAGACTATCAGCGAGCACTCTGGGTAAACTGAACGCTGAGTTTGCATCAAATTAGGCGTGCATGTCTCCTAGCGAGCTGGATGCTGGTTTTTCTTATTCCCCCCACTCTCTTTCTCAGTGTACTGAGGAGATAGACGTGGGAGTGATGGAGGTCTTTCCTCTGTGTTATGGAGATAAGCCTAATTCAAGTCCTGAATGCATTTAGGACTCCGCTCACTGATAGAGCTCCTCTGATGAGCCCATTCAGATCCTTAAAGAATGCCCTACTCCACCCATCCCAATGTCGGGCAGATTGCCACGCGATAGTTGCGTAATCTTGTCGGAGTGGTAATGCTTTGTTTTTGATGTGCAGCATCCCATTATTTCTGGGCGGCTGATAGGAACTTAATTAGAAACATAATGGATCTGCCTCACATCAGATAAGGCTAATTAAGACGTCCCGGCGTGCAGAGATAATTGGGGTTTTTGTGAAGACCTTGGGTCAGATGGACCCCTTTTTAAATTCCAGGCTGTGGCATTCAGGTCAGCCACTCATGAGATCTGAGAGCACAACGGGCAGATGCTTCCTTAAAATATTTTAACCTATACCAGTTATCACTTATTGGGCTAATTTCTTGTACTGTACAATGATTATTTTTAATAATCAATTAAAAATGATTAACTTACTGATTATTACCCTCTGGAATGTCAGGGGGATGTGTTTTTAAATGCCCTTAGTGTTTAAGTCGGTTAGTTCATTAAATATTTTAATAACTAAAGCTTTGACATTTTTACACTTTACATTTTTGAACGATGTCTGACTCTTGTCTGTATAAATATAAATGTTGGAGCATTTGATGTTCTTTTCACTGCAATCAGGAAAAAATATAAGTTATGCAAGTGTGCCGTCGAGTACGATGTCTCATTGGAGAAATTACCTAGCTAGTTGAAACTGTTTCCTGAAACCTCAGTAACTGTGTCGCACATCCATCAGTTGAACCACATTGGTTGAACAATATAGAACAGTTGTTTACAATGTCATTACTCAGGTGGTGAAAAAAAATGTTTAATTAGTTTGAGATGTAACTAAATGTACCTTTTTGTCATGATTCTGCCCTCGTGTCCTTGATTTTTCCTAGTCTTGAGGCAGGATCATGACAGACCCAGGTTTTGTGTACAAGCGCATGGCCTTGTCTTTGGGCCATGTGCTTGTGTTGTCTCGTTCCCTTGCCCCGCCCCCCTTGTTAACCTAGTCGTGTCTTGATTGTCCCATCTGTAACACCTGTCGTGTCTTGATTAGTACCCCTATTTAGATCTCCTAGTGTGCTCTGTCTTGCGTCGGTTCATTGTCATTGTGATTGTACCTCAACGGTGTTCTACAATTGTGATTGTGTGTGAGATTGTGCTGTACCCGCTGAAGTCCTTGTATTACCGTGAGTGTTTATAGTTAGTATTTAGAGTCCTTGTTTATCTTGTCAGTCCAGTCCTGTTTTAGTTATTTAGTCTTTACCTTGCTCCGTGTTTTCCCCCTCGAGGGTTTTGTTTTCCCCTTTTTTGTAATAAACCCTTTGTTTGAGAATCCCTGTCTGCACCTGAGTTCCTCCCTTACCAATACCTGACAGAATGAACCGACCACAAAGGAACTCAGCAGACAGGAGGCAATGCTGGATGGCATCAGCCAGCCAGCGAGATTGTTTTGAGGGCTCTCGCCTTGTGGTGTTCCGGGGGACCAGGGGAGGTCGTTCCGGAGCGAGCGGGCGAGAGGAGGAGCCCCAGAGGTCCCCACCTACCCAGCTGCCCACGGTCCCAGAGGGTCGTGTCCTGGCCGTGGCAACCCTGGGGGATCAGGCAAGTCCCCCCCAGAGTCCTGAGGCACCTCCCACTACCTTCAGTCTCCCCAACAAGCGAGGGAGACGGTTTTCATGGGAGTCGGCTTCAGAGTCTTCGGCGTCCGAGTCTGCCCTGTCCGAGACCAAACTCCCCCAACCCGCCTCTGACCCAGCTGTAGCCTCTGCACCGCGCCCGAGGAGGAAGAGGAAGAAGAAGGGGCCTTCCGGTCCTGTGACCCTGTCTCCTCCCGAGCCAGCAGCGGTGAGCGTGCCCGTGCCAGCAGCGGTGAGCGCTGGCGTGCCCGTGCCAGCAGCGGTGAGCGCTGGCGTGCCCGTGCCAGCAGCGGTGAGCGCTGGCGTGCCCGTGCCAGCAGCGGTGAGCGCTGGCGTGCCCGTGCCAGCAGCGGTGAGCGCTGGCGTGCCCGTGCCAGCAGCGGAGAGCGCTGGCGTGCCCGAGCCAGCAGCGGTGGGCGTTCCCGTGCCAGCAGCGGAGAGCGCTGGCGTGCCCGACCCAGCAGCGGTGAACGTGCCCGAGCCGGCAAAGAGAGCTGCAGTCGTGAGAGCGGAGGAGAGAGCCGCGGCCGACTCTGCAGCAAAGACTCTTGTACAGTCTGTCTCATCTCGTAAGGAGATGCCAATTGTCCTGGCTGCTAAAGCCTTTTCTGATTATCTGTCCTGTCTTGTCCAAATTTTAGAAGTCCCCGTCAGTCCTGTTTTGTCCCCTGACCCTGTCCCCAGAAGTCCTAAGTGTCCAGCCGTTGTCTCCCCGTGTCCAGCCGTTGTCTCCCCGTGTCCAGCCGTTGTCTCCCCGTGTCCAGCCGTTGTCTCCCCGTGTCCAGCCGTTGTCTCCCCGTGTCCCGTTGATGTGGCCCCGTGTCCCGTAGATGTTGTCCCCCCGTGTCCCGTAGATGTTGTCCCCCCGTGTCCCGTAGATGTTGTCCCCCCGTGTCCAGTAGATGTCGTCTCCCCGCGTCCCGTAAGTCTTGCCCCGCGTCCCGTAAGTCTTGCCCCGCGTCCCGTAAGTCTTGCCCCGCGTCCCGTAAGTCTTGCCCCGCGTCCCGTAAGTCTTGCCCCGCGTCCCTTGTCTGCTCCCGTCATGCCCCCGGTCAGTTGTTCCGAGACCCCTCCCCGCCCCTCACCACCCAGACCTGCCCGTACCCCCCGTCGTCAGCCTTTGTCCTGTCCTCCTAAGATTCCTACCCCACCCACCCGCCCTGGTCTGTCCCCCATGAACTTTGTGGTCCCGCCCCCTCCCCTTCCCTGTTTGTTTTTTTGATTTGTCACCCCAACCCTGCCGTTGTGTACTCATGTTTGCCTTTGTTGTTATTTGTCATGTCCTGTTGGTTTGTATCTGTGTCCCAGTCTGTCATGTCAGTCGTGTCCCGTGTTTGATGTTCCCTTGAGGAGCGTCTGGAAGCCGCTCCTTAAGGGAGGGGTTCTGTCATGATTCTGCCCTCGTGTCCTTGATTTTTTTCCTAGTCTTGAGGCAGGATCATGACAGACCCATGTTTTGTGTACAAGCGCATGGCCTTGTCTTTGGGCCATGTGCTTGTGTTGTCTCGTTCCCTTGCCCCGCCCCCCTTGTTAACCTAGTCGTGTCTTGATTGTCCCATCTGTAACACCTGTCGTGTCTTGATTAGTACCCCTATTTAGATCTCCTAGTGTGCTCTGTCTTGTGTCGGGTCATTGTCATTGTGATTGTACCTCAACGGTGTTCTACAATTGTGATTGTGTGTGAGATTGTGCTGTACCCGCTGAAGTCCTTGTGTTACCGTGAGTGTTTATAGTTAGTATTTAGAGTCCTTGTTTATCTTGTCAGTCCAGTCCTGTTTTAGTTATTTAGTCTTTACCTTGCTCCGTGTTTTCCCCCTCGAGGGGTTTTGTTTTCCCCTTTTTTTGTAATAAACCCTTTGTTTGAGAATCCCTGTCTGCACCTGAGTTCCTCCCTTACCAATACCTGACACCTTTTAACTCATACTCTGGGGTTCCTCCAGTGTTCTAGAGGACATACAGACTTTTCAAATGTTTGAACAGCAATGTTGGGGATAGTTACTTTTAAAATTAATGTATTGCAATATTACGTTATTTTCTGGAAAGTAAATTGTTACTGCTGACTCTCGACAGTACACTGTATTGATTTTACTTGACCTATCGTCTGCATTTGATACATTGGACCATACAGTATTGATACATCGGTTACGCAATGAAATGGGGTTCTCTGGGTCTGTTTTAAAATGGTTCACCTCTTACTTGAGTGATAGATCATTTTGTGTGTCTATGAATAACATTCTGTCAGAAATGACCTCGCTGTCATATGGAGTCCCTCAGGGATCGATTTTGGGTCCTATTTTGTTTTTATTGTATATTAGTCCTCTTGGTGAAATTATTAGACATTTATATAATGTGTCTTATCACTTTTATGCTGTTGACATTCAGTTGTACTGCTCATTCAAAGAGTCAGAGTTAGGTAAATTAACTGATTTATTGGAATGCCTATCATTCATTAAGACTTGGTTATACAATTATTTACAACTGAATATAAAAAAGACTGAAACTTTGATCATTGCTCCAGATAAAAAAAAAATACCTCAAATTAAACAAGACCCGTGTTCCTTGGACTCATCCATCCAGTTGAGCCTAAGAAACCTGAGTGTTTTGTTCGACCAATCGTTGTCTCTAGATGGTCATTCTAGACATTTGGTCAGAAACTGTTTTTATCAATTGAGAAATATTTCTAAATTGAGAAAAATATTGCCCAAAGCTACTATGGAGATGAACATTCATGCTTTTATTTCTTCAAGGTTAGATTACTGTAATTCTCTTTTTACTTGTTTTAACAATGTTTCTCTGAACTCTCTCTGTTTTGTATGATGTTTCTTATTTTTTAAGTTTGTTACTTTGCTATTTGTAAAGCACTTTGTGATTTTATCTGTGATAGGTGCTATATAAATAAAGATTACTTACTTTTAAATCTGGGCTGGGCTTGCTTGTTTGTTTTCAATATAAACAATTCTAATTTTGGCAAATGTAAAAAGACCTTTCACACCAAAAATGAAATGAATTAGCCACGGGGTTAGGGAAATGTAAATTCACAAAATTTTCTTGTAAATGAAAAAGTCATGCGTTGCTTTACTAGTAAAAAGTTATCTGTTTACATTACTCGCATTGATAATTCATTACCCACAACACTGTTCAACAGTGCTTTCATTCCTTTGATAAAAGACATGGGGCAATATTTACTAAACAGGGTAAAGTAGTGAGAGAGCACAATCCCATAAAAGTGCTGATGGGAGTGGAATATTTTGCGGTTGATCTACTGTCAATGCATAAATTTCACAACATGGACGCCGCCAGATCATTTCCATAATTACTAATGCATTCCAAAACCAAGAGCTCTGGAGATTAACAGCTATTGCATCCAAAACGGGTTAAGACAAGCTTATTTGACATTAAGTTATGGTGCAAATACCAGTACACTGACTACCGCAAACCTTAATAAATCACGCTGCATGATTTACTGAAACTCCCTCCTCCCATAAATTTTGCGTCTGAAAGGGAAACTCCTACTCATGCGTATGCAATAAGGTCAGCCCCAGAAGTAACTGGGTAAGTATGCATTTTCATTCATTTTTTTTTTTTACTGTTTGTCTCTGACAGTAGAAAGTAGGGTAACACTTTACAAAAGGTTCCATTAGTTGATATTAGTTATTAACTAACATGAACAACAATGAACAATGCATTTATAACAGTATGTATTAATCTTTATTAAAGGGGGGGGTGAAATGCTATTTCATGCATACTGAGTTTTTTACACTGTTAAAGAGTTGGATTCCCATGCTAAACATGGACAAAGTTTCAAAAATTAAGTTGTACGTTTGAAGGAGTATTTTTGTTCCCAAAATACTCCTTCCGGTTTGTCACAAGTTTCGGAAAGTTTTTTTCGAGTATGGTTCTGTGTGACGTTAGATGGAGTGGAATTTCCTTATATGGGTCCTAAGGCACTTCTGCCGGAAGAGCGCGCGCTCCCGTATAGCGAGGCTGAGCAGCACAGACATTTGACTGATCAGAGCGATTCACTGTTCAGAGCGAGAGCGTCGCGAAAAGTCACAAAAGAAGTGTGTTTTTGGTTGCCAGGGCAAGACAACCCTGCACAGAAAAAGGACAAAAAAAAAAACAGCATTAAGGGACCAGTGGATGGAGTTTATTTTTACAGAGCATCAACGGAGTTGTGCAAGTGTTTTTGTTTGTTCCCTGCATTTCGAAGATGCTTGTTCACAAGGCCCAGTTTGACGACGGATTTGCGTATCGTTTATTACTTAAGGATGATGCAATCCCAAGGAAAAAGGGTCACGATCGTGTGTTGGAACCGCAGGCGGTGAGTAAAACTGCTTCAAATATCTCTGCCTCCTTGTTAGTGCGTCCCCTCCCATGCCGGAGACTCGGGTTCGAGCCCCGCTCGGAGCGAGTCGTTGCTGCTGCTGCTTTCGTTCAGTTTCAGCCTCTGGTTCTGATTCTGGATCATAAATAAACGGCTGAATCTGACTGTAAGCCATGGTTTGTTTTGGATGATGGGTTTTCCCTCACAGTAATGTCAGAGCCTTTAACATGTTTTTCAACGGCTCTGGGTAATGTCACAGCTTTCACATGCTCTCAACGCAAAAGCCTTTTCGCGCTCGTGATTCTTTAGCTCCGCCCCCACGCCACGCCTCCAGCCCGTCGTGTTTTTCCGGGAAAAATCGGTACAGACTATCTTTCTCTTATGAATATAATAAAACTAAAGACTTTTTGGATTTATGAAGGATGCAGTACTACTCTATATGTACTCAAGATTAACAGGATATTGAGTGAAAACGAGCATTTCACCCCCCCCCCTTTAATGTTAGTTAATGAAAATACATTTGTTCATGTTAATTCACAATGCACTGACTAATTTTAACAAGCACAAGTTTTGATTTTAATAATTCATTAGTAAATGTTCAAGTGAACATTAACTAAGATTAATAAATGCTGTAGAAGTATTGTTCATTCTTAGTTTATATCAACGGAAGTAGTTACTTTAACTAATGTCAACCAATGATCCTTATTGTAAAGTGTTACAAATATAGCTTCTCTTCCTCTTTCAATAGCATTTCCTTTTTTTGCTGTTGAAGTATGTTTTGGTGTGTGTTTGTGTCACGGCGCGGTAGAGACGGCGCCGTGGAAAGAACAAGATGTGTGTCCAAGTGCAGGGAAGAGACACTTTATTTTAACAAGAACAAACGAGAACTAAAAGGCCAACACGGCAAAAACAAAACGAATCACAGGGACAAGCAGGAAAACGAGCACGAGAAACACAGGTACATAGACATTACAATATAGCCAGGCAGAGTGGTGGGTGAGATGAAACTATATACTCGTGAACAAATAGGGAACAGATGTGTGCGTGATTATGTGCACAGGTGTACAGAGTGAGTGGATGCAACAGGTGTACAGAGTGTATAAGGTAATGAGTCAGGGAGCAAGGGAGAAACACAGGTGGAGCAACTAAACAGTAATGAGGTGACAAGGTGGGCGGGGTCAGAAAAGGAAAGGAGAGAGCACATGGCACCAAATAAACACAACACAAGCCATGTGCTCACAGAAAGACAATGACAGAAAGACAGAAGACTGTGACAGTGTGTGCCATTGATTTACAGAATTCCTTGTGACTCATACAATACACCAATGTAAACAATGCTATCAGTGGGAACAATCCATTACCTTCAAATTACTTCCTCCTGGAGTTACTTGATTGTCTGCAAAAGTGCCCTACATACAAAGAGTTTAAAGGAATAGTTCACCCAAGAATGGAAATTTGCTGAAAATCTACTCGTCCTCAGGCCATCCAGAATGTAGAGGAGTTTTTTTTTTCTTTACAGATTTGGAGAAATTTAGCATTACATTACTTGTTCACCAATGGATCCTCTGCAGTGAATGGGTGCCGTCAGAATGAGAGTCTGAACAGCTGATAAAAATATCACAATAATACTCAAGTATCTACACAACTCCAGTCTATCAATTAATGTCTTGTGAAATGAAAAGCTGTTTTTAACAAGTCTATCATTGCTTTCTTTCCCCACATCGTCTCATCTGAATCAGCAGAGAAATATGCAGTCACTGGATTTTGATCTGAGGACAACAGGAGGACTTTTTCACTGGAGGAAACGGTATTGTGGATTATGGATTGGCATTATGGCCAGAAGTGATGATTTAAATTGAAACATGAATTAATAGATTTTTATTTTTTATTTTTTTTTAATTGATGGTCTGGACTGGTTTGAATTATTGTGAACTATTTGGATTCTCATTCTGATGGCACCCATTCACTGCAGAGGATCCATTGGTGAGCAAGTGATGAAATGCTAAATTTCACCAAATCTGTTCCCTATGAAGAAACAAACTAACCTAACTCTTGGATAACCTGAAGGTACATTTTCAGACAATTTAAATTTTTTGGGGGATGAACTATTCCTTTTACTCCCTTATGATTGTGCAGTATGCAAGAAGGAAATCACAGGGTTACTTTCTATTAGTGATCAGTAATGTACCCATCTCTCAGAGAGGCATAGGGCTTTGCAGGAGCAAGTAGTGGAACATAGATAAAAAAAAATCAGGGGAAATTATGTAATCTTGACATTATAATAGATTCTGTGTGATCTGGAGGGAAATTGTAGAAAATGACACTATTTATTCATACAGAGATGTCCAATTTCAGCTGCCTTTTGAGGTGAATTCTTACAGATTTTCAGGCCTCCTACTGTGAGAGATCACACTGATAAAGCTGACACACTGCAAAGGAAGTATTTACTGTATATTTACACTGGGGTTCTTTAGTAATGAGTTAATTTTTCATCTAGCAGAGAAATTAAGAAGATCAGATTCCTTCCTTTACGGTCCAAGCATGTGTCTCCAGCCAGAAGTATACCTGGCAATTAACAGCTCATTAAACTGGTTAGAAATAAAAATACATGCTGTCAAAACAATATGTTTTTCTGTCTCTGTGTGTGTGTGTGTGTGTGTGTGTGTTTGTGTGTGTGTGTTGCATAATATATCTGCTCATCCACATCCATTTCACAAAAAAAAAAAAAAAAATCATATAAAAGTTCAAAACTCAAATAAATAATTAAATCAACATTAATTCACCAAAAATGTGTTGAGTTGTTCCTTCTTCAAAGACTGCAAAAGATGAATCCTTGGCAGAGGTGGTGTAACTCACACATCCAGCTGTCTCACTGGAGCAGAAATCTTTCAAAACTAATTCACAAGGTTTGACCCATCGTTCCGTAATTTAGAAAGTGGTACGTTTCTAAAATGAAGAACGCTAACATTGATCTTTTCTCATTTAACTTGCTGTCCATTTGGCAGGCACACTGCTGAGTTTGCTATCAGTTAATATCCTCTTTTAGCATCAAAGCAGCAATTATTAGCAATCTCAGTGGGTATCCTAGACTCATGCAGTCATTCATTCACCTTCAGCAAAGTCAACTGCTCACTTTATTCAAATTGGATAACTGTTACAAATATAACATTAGTAATCAGAAGTGCAAATAGCAGTGTGTGTGTGTGTGTGTGTGTGTGTATAATGTGTGTATATATATAATGAAGTAGAGAAACACGACCAGCTCAATGAAAATAACTGTAAATATAACAGTAAATATGAACCAGTATAACTCAAAAGGTTCATTATTTTTATATGCATATTTTTATGTACTGCATCCAAAATGTCTTACACTTAACACCCCTCGCTTTCATGTGAACAATGATCTGACAGACTGTAATTCAGTGTTTAATTATATTTTTTAAGGTGTATGCAATATACATCTCATTAGAGATTGTCACCCTCCTTGAAAATATTGCTAAAGTAGAATTATTTAAATAGAGGAAGTAATGGTGCAATGTGTGTATTCAGTTCATGCATTCAGGGGGAACAAAATGTCCCTCCGATTCCTTTTGTACATGGTATTTAAATGGTTGTCATGCACAGTAGTAAGTGTGTGTTTACACATGTCCATGGCTAACTGGATTAACTCGCTTCATGTATTTGATGGGAACCAGGGAAACGTAGATCCAAGCAGGTCCCTCTGGACAGACTTCAGTATAAACTCAACTGGACGCTGTCACAGGGTCTGTATCCATCACCGTAAGTCACTGGGCTATTTCTTCATCTCTGCCAGCATGTGTCTAATATGGGGATTAGCCAGTGATGGCAGCTAGCCTGACCACTGGAGCGGAGGGCAAATCACTAACCCTGTTTTTTATGGCTGGGGCCTAGGAGGGCTGGCCGTGTAATTGCATTAGGCTAGTCACAATTTGCTGGCATTGCACTTGCTGAGCTTGACTGCTAATGCTAACAACCAGCCCACTTGCTAGTGTCCATTATCTTAAAACCTTAAATTTCAGTTTTCAACCCCACAGTCCTTACCAGTCCTTTATTGTCACTTTGCTAACTAGGAGCAAAGACAAAATGGCAGCCTCTGCTATTTTACTCTGTAAAGTATAAAGGCAAATGCTTTTACACTGATTCTGTATTAAAAATGTATCTTAGCCAAATATTGTCTGACCCAAACAAACCATACATCAATGGAGTGCTTATTTATTCAGCTTTCAGATTATGTATAAATATCAATTTCGCAAAATTGACACTTAAGGCAGAGTTCAGTGTCAGAAATGATCAATACACTCAAATTGAGTAATCTCTTATTTAACAAAATATTAATAGGGGAACAAAATGTTTCAATTGTATGATTTGACAATATTCTACTATCATTCGAATTTAATGAGCAGTTCATGGAGCATATGCAATAACACGCATCCTCTCACAAATAAGTAAAAAAAAAAAACATTTCTAAAAGATGTATCTAAAGAGCCAAGTAATGCTTTTGTTATGAATATAAAAACTTAGGCTTACATAACACACCCTTGCATAGTCATTTTTATGTTAAGTTATCATAGCAAATTATTTATGTACAGGACACCAAAAGGCACCCTACAGTGATATTGACCCATATGTTTTTTTGACCCAAGGATTCCAAAAATATAAGGTACTTGATTCAGGAACAGTTCAGATGTATACTGTGGGTATACACCACTGTTCAATGTGCAGTTTTTTGAAAGAAAGAAGAATCCAAGTCATGTCATGCCAAACCAACAACTCCCCCCCACCCCCCCAAGTAAATAAATAGATAAATAAAAAATTGTGTGACACACTTGGTCCAAAAACACAGACTATAACAACAGAGAGAGAGAGAGAGAGAAAGCAATAACAACAATTAATAAAAACAACAGAATCCACAGTATCACATATTTACATATATACCAAAACACCAATGGTTCCACATACTTAAACAGGTTATAAGATGCCTTTTTAAAGATCATTATTTTGTGTATTTGGTGTAACAGAATATGTTGACATGCTTTAAAGTAAAAAAAAAAAAAAAAAAAAAATATATATATATATATATATATATATATATATATATATATATATATATATATATATATATATATATATATCTTTTTTAAAATTTTTTATACTGTACATTATTGTAGGTCCTCTATGCCCCGCCTCTCTCAAACGCGTCGTTTTCGACAAAGTCCCTCCTTCTTTCTTTGCGTAAACATTTGGGCAGCATTACACAAATATTTCCACATAGACATGTGGGGGCGTGTTTAAACTAGGCATTTTAGGGGGACGTGGCAGAGTCTTGACTTTGATAAAGAATATTGATAAAGAATATCTCTTTGGTTTTGAGACTTTAGTCTTTGCAACTTTACAGATCTTCGTAATACACCACAAGCTTGTAACACTCCAAAGAGAAAGGAAAACTTGAAATAGCATCAAATGCCCCTCTAAGAAAAGTCTGTCTGAACTTAGTACTGGGTTCATTAGTGTATAAATGATGCTGTTTACAGATTCGGATAACCTACACATATATCTGTACATGGTATCACGCATTACAGCAGTGCACATTGGTATACCAACACTGACAAACATTGTATGTGCACTCTTTCATAATAAGACACGGTATTCTCTTTTGAATTAACCAGTGTCCAGTGTTACTGAATGTCCTCTGGTCATTGGTTAAGTGATGCTGATCAACCTTGAATAAAGATCTACTGTCTCTTTTCTTGCTTGCATGGTGGTGCCAGCTTCTAGCTATATAGCTTCTTTTCAGTTAATATTAAGAAGGATTTCAGATCATTTTGGTTTGCAAATAATTCAAAAAGGAATCAGGGATAGCTCCAAATACAAGAGCATTTTGGCAAAAAAAAAAAAAAAAAAAAAAAAAAACCTGCAGGCTTCCATTAAAAAATCTTAAAATGAAGAGACATTTCATCTTTCAGCATGATAATAACCTCAAATACAAATCTAAGTCAACAAAGGAATTTCTTTAGAAGAAGAAAATATTGATCAGTTAGAGGCTGGACCTAAATCCAGTCAAAAAAAAAAAAAAAAAAAAAAAAAAAAAACACACAACACAGAGGGTCCCCACAATATGATATTAAGCATCTTTGGAAGAAAGAATAGAGAAAATAGACAAATCAGTTTGTAGTTTCTTATTCAAAAACTTTTGATGTTGAATTCAAAGCAAGAGATGTTTCAACTGAATATTATTTGAAGAGTGCACACTGCAACCAGGTAAAAAAAAAAACAAAAAAAAAAATTAAGTTTATTTGTTTATATGAATATTGTTGGTTTTAACATTGCATTATTTGGTAAAAAATATCCAACATGGCTTGATCTTGAAAAACAATATATCAAATCAAAAAGTTGCAATTTTAACCAGTTTTTTTTTTTTTTTTGTATGAATATTTTTGTTTTATAATTTAAAATAAGTACCATATAACCATGAACAGGAAAACGTTATAAATATACAGTACCTGTCATTATACACATCCACCACCCACCAGGTGACACACAAAACCCACTGTGAGGTACTCTGTTTGACGTGTTATAGATGGGTCATATTATAAAGCACAGGGCTGCCACAGTCGTGTAAAGCTATGATAGGGGCCATGGACAGCCTTTCTTTCGTCAAAATGAGGTCAAACGCTTGAACTTCAAAGAGAACAGAGAATCACAATGGTTTCTCTGGATAGCTTCTGACTCATCCAATCGTGTCAAAGACATTGGTTTGTGCTTTGCCGGTGACTTACTTCTGTTCTGCTTGGATGGCCATCGTAAATACAACAATGGTGTATCATATGATAACAAATACAATAATTTAGTCTCCTAAAAAACACATCAATGCTTTAAATTTAGTAGTTCATTTTCTTTTTTGCATACTGGCCATCAATAAGATCTGTAATGTAGACCACAAGAACCTGGCACTTAATTTGTAGCTTTTTCTCGATTATTGCTAATTTTGCAATCACTTAATTATAAATGACTCTTGAGGGAGTAACTAATCATTTGCACATTTTCGCAATACATGTAGCATCTTAGCCTGAATTCATAGTTCTGTTTTATGTACAGTATGACTTTGTGATTGGCAGAGATCCTGACCACGTGAGGCTATGCCAAATCTCCCCCTCTGGGAGTGACTGCCCAATGATTGTATTCTGTGATCATATACAGCCATTACAGTTAATTAGGCCTCTTTGTCACCTGGGTTTTAGCCATTTTTTTTTCCTGTGCACTTGTTCCCAAGGCTTATTCTCCTGCAGTATCCTTCGCCCTCCGCAAATACACAGAGACGCATAAAGATAAATACCCCAGGTTTCTCAAAAATGCAATCTCTCACTGGCCATCTCACCGGTATTGATCAGAGGAGAATGGTCGATCTGCGGCATGCTCCAATCAGACCAATAAGATCCATTTAAGCGAGGCCTGGTCTCAGTGTGTCCATCGACAGCCATTGATCATTGTTAGCAGGGAAAAATAATGAATTTTCCCAGACACTGATTCTGAACTCCTGCGCCGTTCACGCTGTTCGATAAAAGGCTTGGACATGATCTTGTTATCGCGGCTGCTTTATTTGGAACTCCGCAGGGTTTCTTAAGCAAAACTGCAGCCCCCTAATTTTGTTCACTTAGTGGAGTAATAGAAACCTCTCCCAAGGTCTCACAGACCTGCTTGCATCTCATGTTGTGAAATAAATTCTCTTTTCACAATGGGAAAGCATGATCTATCTTTTGAAATCCCAGGCCCTGATATTTAATATTTTAAACATTTTCATGTAATAATTCAGACTGCCCTTTTCAATAAAATGCTGTTCTAATAAAGCATAGGTGGTGTTAGTGTGTATTATCATTCTGTAGCAGTGGTAAGATTCGCTTAAAGCCTGTTTCAGGAGAAGTAAATGTATGTAAATGTAGAAAGTCCCAGACATTCATATTTCTAAACGTATAACCTTACTAATGAATAAAGTAAACGCTAAATATAAAGCACACCTCGTTGTGCTGCATATCAAAATATGAGTTAAATAAAAGTAAAAGATGCTACAAAACTAAAATATTATATGTAAAGTATCTACATTATTTAACAGTGCCCTTGTTACATTTTACAAGAACTTACAATACTAATAACAGTAAATTAGGCTTAATTTGTGTAATTACACTTATCATAAAGTGTTACCTGTACTTCCTACTGAAATACAGGGAAGTGCTTCCTGGGGCCAGAGCCCCGCAGAATTTTGTTCCAACCCTGCTCCAACATGTATGCTGAGTCCCAATTCGCATACTATCCGTCCTAAATAGTATGCGAAACTAGAATTAGTACGTCCCAAATCGTAGTATGTTGAAAAGAGTATTCCAAAGATACCCGGATGGTCTACTATTTCCGGCTAGAATTCGAAGTGCAGATCAATGCACACTCTAAGTGCTAATATTGCCCACAACCCATTGCGTGCGGGAGGGAGGACGGAGGAGCTTTGCGATGGCTTTGCGGTGATGTAAACATGGCAGCCGGATGCAGCAGCGGAGATGCGCCCTCAGCTTTTAAGTGTAAGAATTCAAATGTTTAACCCTAATTAAAGTTATATTTTATTTCGTTACACACATTGCACATGAACGTCAGAACCAGCCGCCTCACAAACGACCTGCGTTTGGTTCTACGATGACGCCGCCCTGCTTCTTCACTCCTCAACTTGGTAGAAGAACACATTGTAAAATGTATTGTGAAAAAAACGATGAGTAAAAAAGATAGGAATAGTAAATACAATTTTATTGGACATAAAGAATGAATGAAACGTTAACAGTTGTGGTGTGCGTAACTAGGCAACCACGTTGTCGTTCACGTTGCATGACGTCATCGAAGTATGTCCCAGAACATGCATGTCAGGATTCTGCCCTCGTGTCCTTGATTTTCCTCTAGTCTTGAGGCAGGATCATGAAAGGCCCGTGTTTTGTGTACAAGCACATGGCCTTGTCTTTGGGCCATGTGCTTGTGACGTCTCGTTTCCTTGCCCCGCCCCCCCTTGTTATCCTATTCTTGTCATTATTGCTTTACCTGTGTCACCTGTTATGTTATGATTAGTCTCCCTATTTCTATCCCCTTGTGTTCACTGTCCTGTGCGGTTCATTGTTACACATTGTTACACTTTGAAGATACGTTGTGAGTCTTGTGATAGTTTCTCTGTAGTAAGTGTTCTTGTGTGAAGAGTCTTTTGTTAACTGCCAGTTGCAGTGAGTGCTTATCCCGAGCCAGTTGCAGTGAGTGCTTATCCCGAGCCAGTTGCAGTGAGCACCGATCCCGAGCCAGTCGCAGTAAACGCTGATCCCGAGCCAGTCGCAGTGAACGCTGATCCCGAGCCAGCCGCAGTGAGCGCTGATCCTGAACCAGCAACAGAGAGAACGGTGTCTGAGTCAGCAGTCGTGAGTGCTTAGGAGAGAGCCGCGGCCGACTCTGCTGCTGAAGCGGTGTTGCAGTCCGTTTCGGCTCGTCAAGAGATGCCAGTTGTCATTGCTGCCAAGACCCTGTCAGAATATTTGTCATGCCTAATCCAGATCCTAGAAGTCCCTGCCAGACCTGTCTTGTCCCCAGACCCCGTTCCTAGAGCCGCAGTGAGCACCGATCCCGAGCCAGCAGCAGTGAGCACGGTTTCCGGGCCAGCAGCAGTGAGCGCGGTTCCAAAGCCAGTTTCTGTCCACGCCGATGCAGTGTCCAGAGATGTTGTTGAGTGTCCAGAGGTCACTCCTGTCATGTCCACAAGCCCAATGCTGGAGGAACCAGAGAACACAGGCCATCACAATTGTGTAATCTCAAGTCAAAGAAGAAAGGCAAGTCGACATCTGGATTATTGCAAAATAATAATGAAAAAAACTAACTTGTTTCAAACAGTTTAACACCATTTCTACTTTTGGTAAAACTTTACTAATGTTTACGTACGCTGCGACATTCAATTCAATTCACTTCAAGTTTATTTGTATAGCGCTTTTTACGATACAAATCATTGCAAAGCAACTTTACAGAAAATTAGGTTTCTACAATATTTAGTAGTAGCTTATTAGTGGTGACTGTCAGTTTGTGTGCACATGACAGGATTTTTCAGAATAAATGATACAAGCCAGACGATGAACATTATTACCAGCAATTATTATATGATGCAGTCACACTTGTAGCAATATTTGTTAGCTCTGTTTGTTGATTCAGGGTTAGCATCATCTGAGGGGTCGGCATTATCTCTTCTCGGGTGTTCTGGATCGCGACTGCAGCTTGTGTAAATCCTCGTTACCACGGGTAGTTGACATGAGGGTAGGCTGCATCTTCGTCTGCATCTGTGTTTAAATGATCTTGTCTGGAACCTGAGACATATTATAATACTTTTGATGGCAAAGTTATTATTGAGAATGAATTCCTTAATTTTCTTGCTGTTAAAATTAAGACTCTAAGTCAGGGTGAAATTGTCCTCTTGGCTGCGAAGACAATTTGATTCTGACTGGATTGAGGCCTTGAAGAAATTGTCTGAATTATGTCCTACATCACAACGGAATGTTTCTCATAAAGGGCCACAGAAGATGTTAACAACATAAAAAGCTGTCTGAAGATCTACAAGCTATCACAGTGGATTTTGATTGAAGAGTGTGTGCTCTGGAGCAATCGATGGATATGACACAAGGCGGTGGTTTGTGGGTGTCAGCAGCAACAGTCAGTGCTACACGGATTGAGGGTATGGCACTCAGGGCCACATCGGTGAAAACTCTGGATAAAGGCATTGGTAAAGGAGCTGCGGTGGCGGGTCCTTTTCTTTGAATGAGCAGAAAGTGGAAAGTCCTGTGACAATGGAGCTACAGGATTAACATCTTCCTCAGATTTTCCAAAGTGGAGTCATGTGGTGAAAAAAGGTTCACTGACAAGATTTTGAGAATGCAGATACCTAATTCAAGTTCGCCTCCCGTCAGTTGCGGGGAAAAGTGTGTGCCCTCGTGTAGAATATACAAGTACTGGTGCGCCCCATAGACATACGGGTTGTGTCATACAACTGTCATGGTCTGAATGTTGGAGATAAAGGCCATGGTTGTGGACTGCCTTTTGGAGAACTGTGGCATTTTATGCTTGCAAGAGACATTTTTGTCAATGCCAGACTTGTATAAATTGAATTATTTTAATGAAAATCTTCATGGTGCTGGTGAATCCACAACAGATCTTGGTATGGATTTAATCATAGGATATATGGGGGTGTAGCCATACTGTGGAAATATTGTGTTTGAATGCATGTAAAACTGGGTGTATGACTGGGAATATTTTAGTGAATAAATTCGGATGATTTGGTGGTGTTTAGTCCTAGTTGTGCTGGGCTTCAACAACTTTTAGCTATCTTTTCTGATTATGGTCTTGAACATGATATTCTATATAATCCTGCTAAGAGTGTGGTTACGATTTGCAGAAATAAGAAGGATAAAAGTATAAATTTTTCCAGTTTTTCTAGATTCTTCGGTAACACTTTATAATAACTGCACACTATTAATCATTAGTTGAGCATTAGGAAACGTACTCGGTTACGAACGTAACCTCGGTTCCCTGAGATACGGAACGAGTACTGCGTATGGGGAAAAGCTCCTTTTTTCCTCGATACTGAAGCCTTTTTTCAATAACGCAGTGCAACTGCACTGCCATTGGTTTAATCTGTAAACTTTTTTAAACCAATGACAGCGCTGCGTAGCTGCGCGAGCCTGTGGCGATGCAGCGCGCCAAAGCCCGCCAGAATGGGCGGGGCGAATGGCTATATAAGCAGGCAATCGCCAGAGGAAATCAGGTCATACGACTGAAGCGACGACACTGAACCCGCAGCCTCGTGGCACGGCATATAACGCAGTACTCGTTCCGTATCTCAGGGAACCGAGGTTACGTTCGTAACCGAGTACGTTCCCTTTCGATACTTCACTCATACTGCGTATGGGGAACGAATTCAACCGCGCCGTGCCACGGTAGGGAACGACAAGACTTAACTTGAACACCCTGGGGTCCAGAGGATAAGTGAGAGGGCCGGAGCCATCGAACCCTTGACGCTACACTGCTGAGAGGGAGCTAGCTCCCTGGAGGTGGTATGATGACAGAGTCTGCTAGAGGCTGTCGTATCAAACCGAAAGAACCCGAGCATGCAAGGTCGGGATATCCAAGTTATAGAACCTAACAAAAGTGGACGGCGAGGACCAGCCGGCCGCCTCACAGATGTCCTTGATAGAGACACCACTAGACCAGGCCCATGAAGAGGCCATCCCTCTAGTAGAGTGGGCTCTAACTCCTATGGGGCACTCAAGGCCCATAGAGGAGTAACATAGAGCGATAGCTTCAACTATCCAACGCGAGAGGCGTTGCTTTGAGACCGAAGACCCTTTGGTGCGGTCACCAAAGCAGACAAAAAGCTGGTCAGATTGCCTGAACGGCTGAGACCGCTCAATGTAAATTCTCAAAGCCCTCACTGGGCAGAGTAAATCCAGCTCCCGCTCACCTGACAACGGAGGCAGAGCTGAGAGGGAAATTACCTGTGCTCTGAATGGCGTCGAGAGCACTTTAGGTACGTAGCCATGCCTGGGTTTTAAAATGACCTTAGAGTCATTGGGCCCAAACTCAAGGCATGCAGGGCTCACCGAGAGGGCCTGCAAATCGCCAACACGCTTGACCGATGCTAGAGCAAGTAGCAGAGCGGTTTTGAGCGTTAGGGGCCGAAGGTCAGCTGACCGCAGCGGTTCAAAGGGAGGTCCTTTGAGTGCTCCAAGGACCGTGTGAAGGTCCCAAGTGGGAACGGTAAGAGGGCGTGGGGGCTTCAACCGCCTAGCACCTCTCAGGAAATGCACAATGAGGCTGTGTCGACCCACTGATTGGCCAGCAATAGGAGCATGAAATGCTGCAATGGCTGCTACGTACACTTTGAGTGTGGAAGGGGTGAGACCCTTTTCTAGACGCTCCTGGAGAAATGACAGTATCGGAGATACATCACACTCAACAGGGTCTTTGTTTTGTGCTAAGCACCAGTCAACAAAGACTGACCATTTTTGGGCATAGAGGCGTCTTGTAGACGGGGCTCTTGCCTGAGCAATGGTGTGTAGTACGTCCCCGGGGAGGCTCAGAGGCTCCCATCGAGGGACCATACATGCAGAGCCCAGAGTTCTGGCTGTGGATGCCAGATTGTCCTGTTCGCCTGAGAGAGGAGGTCCCGCCTCAGGGGGATCGGCCATGGGGCTTTCATGGAAAGCCTGAAAAGCTCCGAGGACCAAACTTGGGTCCTCCAGAGTGGGGCCACTAGGAGGACTCTGTGTCTGTCTTCCCTGACTCGTCTGATGACCTGAGGGATCAGAGCAATCGGGGGGAAAGCATAAAGAAGGAGGCTGGGCCAGTTGTGGGCCAGTGCATCTGTTTCCTTTGAAAAATAAGTTGGGCAATGAGAGTTGCTTTCTGAGGCGAAGAGGTCGACCTCTGCCTTCCCGAAAATCTCCCAGATTTTGAGAACTGTCTGGGGATGGAGCATCCACTCGTGCGAGGGGACATTGCTCCGTGAAAGCATGTCTGCTCCCAGATTCGTCTTGCCAGGTATGTGTGTCGCCTTGAGCGATCGCAACCTGGGTAATGCCCATTCCAAGAGGCGCTTTGCCAGTGCGCAGAGGCGGCTGGACGAAAGGCCGCCTTGGTGATTTATGTAGGACACCACTGTCATGCTGTCCGACTGGACTAGGATGTGGCGCCCTTCCAAGATTGCCTGAAAGGATTGAAGGGCTCGTTCCACTGCCAGCATCTCGAGGCAGTTGATATGAAGATGGCTTTCTTCGTGCGACCACGAGCCGAAGGCTGGTCTGCCCTCGCACAGAGCACCCCAACCCAGGTTGGACGCATCTGTTGAGAGTACCGTCCTTCTGGAAACCGCCTGTAGGGGTACTCCACGACTGAACCAAACAGGGTTCATCCAAGGCTCCAGGGCTGCTAGACAGGCCTGGTTGACCCTGATGCGAAAGCGGCCGTGCCGCCAAGCATGAGGTGGGACCCGGAGTTTCAGCCAGTACTGCAAGGGCCGCATTCGTAGGAGGCCGAGCTGTAAAACTGGGGAGGCGGAAGCCATCAGCCCTAGCATCCTCTGAAAGAACTTCAGAGGGAAACAGGCTTTGTTCTTGACAGAGGCCGCGAGCTGCTGAAGTACAAGAGCGCGCTCTGGTGATATGACCGCCCTCATATTGACGGAGTCGAAAACTGCTCCCAGGAACGTAATACGTTGGCTGGGGAGCAGTGAGCTCTTGGCGAAATTGACCCTGAGTCCTAGGCACTGTAAGTGGCTCAGGAGCATGGATCTGTTGTGGTCTAGCTCGGTTCGTGACTGGGCTAGAATGAGCCAGTCGTCGAGATAGTTCAGAATGCGAATTCCCATCTGTCTCAGAGGGGAGAGCGCCTCGTTCATGCACTTCGTGAAAGTGCGGGGAGCTAGAGACAGCCCAAAGGGAAGGACTGTATATTGGTAAGCCACACCCTCGAACGCGAACCTCAAGAATCGTCTGTGATGGGGGGCTATCTGGATGTGAAAGTAAGCATCTTTCAGGTCCAGCGAGAAGAACCAGTCCTCGGGGCAAATCTGCGTGAGGATCTGCTTCAGTGTCAACATCTTGAACTTCCGTTTCATGAGAGAAAGGTTCAGATGTCTGAGGTCTAAGATGGGTCTGAGACCGCCATCTTTCTTGGGGACAAGGAAATAACGGCTGTAGAACCCCGACCCGCTGTCTGAGGGAGGAACTATCTCTATGGCTCCCTTCCTTAACAGCGTCATCACTTCGGTGCGGAGGACCTGAGCATCGTCCGGCTCTACCGAGGTGGGAATCACTCCGCGAAAACGCGGGGGTCTTCGGGCGAACTGCAGTGAGTATCCGTGTTTTATTATCCCCAACACCCACTTGGACACTCCGGGGATGGCCTGCCAGGCCTCGGCCCGCGTGACAAGGGGCTGGATAGTGTCGGATGGCAGACCGCTGATCAGGGGCCTGAACACCGACGAGTGTGGAAGAGGAAAAGTGCTCTCTTTTTGAAAATGTGAAATATTTATTGTGTTCGCCATAACAACGGCGCTTTGCGTGGACGCAACAACAGTGGGCCCAGGTCGCACAGCAGACAGGCGAGAGAGCTTCTGGGGTGGTCCGGCCGCAGCGGGACTTTGCCCCTTCCTCTTTCTTCCCCAACGATCAGGAGGATTTAGAGGGCGTCGGGTCCAGCACAATCCTTTGCCGGGGGCCCTGACGTCTAGGCGGTTTAGCGCGCCTAGTGGGGCGAGCTGGGTGCTGCTCCTTAGGGGGTGCCGCCTGGGGGGTAGAAGGGGCAGGTTTGCTCTGGTGCTGAGTCGGCGCAGTCCTGGGGCGACTCGGGGCAGAGGTGGAGCGCTTGGGCAGGAAGTGTCGCATGGCTTGGGACGACTTCTGTGCTGCAGTGAAGCGTTCTGTAAACCCTTCTACCGCTGGTCCGAAGAGGCCGCATGGAGAGACTGGGGCATCGAGAAAGGCCACTTTGTCGCTCTCCTTAATCTCTGTTAGGTTGAGCCAGAGGTGGCGCTCCAGCACAACCAGGTTGGCCATGGATCGTCCGATGGCCTGGGCCGTGGCTTTCGTGGCGCGCAGAGCCAAATCAGTGGCGCTGCGGAGGTCACGGAAAGCAGGTTCACTACAGCTAGACTCATCCAGGGAACGGAGAAGCTTTGCCTGGAACACCTGCTATATGGCCATGGTGTGCAGAGATGAAGCGGCTTGGCCCGCAGAAGTGTAGGCCCTGCCAGCCATGGCAGAGGTCGTCCTGCATGGCTTGGAAGGAAGGGCTCTCTTATTTTTCCACCCCACAGCCGCGGGGGGACAGAGGTGAGCAGCCACGGCCTCATCCAGGGGCGGCAATTGCTCATAGCCCTTCTCCTGAGAGCCATCTACTGAGCTGAGAGCTGCAGAGGAAGTGCGTAGGCGGGCCGAGTAGGGGGCGCGCCACGACTTTGTCAGCTCGTCATGAACCTCAGGGAAGAATGGGGCAGGTCGCTGGCGGGGGGCCTGGCGGCGTCCTGGCAGGTACCACTCGTCCAGCCTGCTGCGTGTCGGCTCTTCAGGGGGGGCCCACTCCAAATGGAGTTCCTCAACGGCCTTGGAGAGGATGCGGAGAAGCTCGGCATCCATCCCAGCTCTGGCGTCGATGGGCTCCAGTGACGGCAGGTGGGCGGGGTCAGAATCGCCGGCCCAGTCCTCCGTTTCAGAAGCCGCGAGTGACATGGAGTCGTCAAGCGGCTCGTCCTCCGATCCGCCAAAAGAGACGAGGTCGCTCGCTTCAGCCGAGGGACGCTGCTCTGGGCGTGAGAAGAGGACAGGGGACGGCTCTCTCATTGGAGAGGGTGAGGCACGCGGGCGCTGAGCCGGCGTGAGCTCACCCAAATCCGGGCGCTGGGCCCCTCTTCCCCGCTGTCTTTTCCTGGCCGGCTCGCGGGAGGAAAAAGACGGGAGGGCGCGAGGGGCGGGATTACTTTCATTAAAGAAAGCAATCCGCGAGCGCAGAGAGGCGAGACTCATGCTTTCACAAAAGCAGCATGAAGTCTCAGTGAGTGCAGCCTCAGCATGGGGTTTACCCAGGCAGAAAACACACTCACCATGGCCGTCGTCCTCATGCAGAGGGGCTCTGCATGTGCCACAGCTGTGGCGCGGCATGGCCGTCGCCGTTAAAACGGCGTTAGAAACGCTCTTTTAGAGCGGTGAAAACCGCTGGAAAAAGCTCTTTTAGGATCGCCGGATGGCGGCAGGAGATCGCTGAGAAGCGGCCGGAAGCGGGAAGCGGGCGGCCCGAGATCGGCGCTGAGAGCGGCTGTCTGCGAGTACGCCGGCGCTGCAGGCGGTCGGCGGTCTCAGCTGGTCCGCTGCGGTGCCTCTTCGACGGCGAGAGCTCGTTCCAGGCGAAGGCGTTCAGCAGAGATCCAACGAAGTGAAGTCGTCGCTGAAGGAGTAAGATCTGATTTCCTCTGGCGATTGCCTGCTTATATAGCCATTCGCCCCGCCCATTCTGGCGGGCTTTGGCGCGCTGCATCGCCACAGGCTCGCGCAGCTACGCAGCGCTGTCATTGGTTTAAAAAAGTTTACAGATTAAACCAATGGCAGTGCAGTTGCACTGCGTTATTGAAAAAAGGCTTCAGTATCGAGGAAAAAAGGAGCTTTTCCCCATACGCAGTATGAGTGAAGTATCGAAAGGGAACAGTTAATTCATCATTTATAAAGCATTAATAGAAATGTATAAGCAGTTTATAAATACAGATATAAATGCTTTATACCTGATTTAAAAGCATATCTATAATGTATTTAATAATTGTTTTTTCATACTTTATTAATGATCAATTTAGCATTTCTAAATTAAGTATAGCATTATTTACAAACCAGTTATTAATGAGTTGTCATTGGTTCATAAGATCACTTACAAATTGTAAGTCAATTATTGATAAACTATTTAAATGTGCATTCATACATCTCATTATTCAGATATACAGTAATAGTTACTTAGTTACATGTTTTTCAACTGTAATTCATGGTTAATTCAGGTAGATCTAAAACATGTAGTTGTTAGTTAACTATTTTTGAGCTCATAGTTATAAGGACTATTTATGCCTTATAAAGCTTTTACAAATAAGATTTAAAGGCTGTTAATATTTCTATGTTCTGTATCACTGTGTTGTGTTTGTTTCCTTTTTCTGTTTAGAAGATAACTGAGCCTTTAAAAATCTTTTATGCTTTACAAAGCATAACTAGTCCTCACTTTAGATGAGCTCACATAAATAGTTAATTGACCACTACTAAATGCTTTATAACTACCTGAATTTACTACATTTACTTACAATTTCTTGTGATCTTATGAATCACTGGCAACTGCTGAATAACTGGTTTGTAAATGATATAATTCATTGAGAAATGATAAATTGATTATGAATAAAGTATGACAATAAAATTATTAAACTAATTATAGATATGCTTTTAAATAAAGAATAAAGCATTTATATCTGTATTTATGGACTGCTTATTAAAGTCTATTAATGCTTTATAAATTATGAATTATCTGTTTACTAATGCTTAATTAATTATTAATAGTGTACAGTTATTATGAAGTGTTACCGATTCTTCTAATAAGAGTCTTACTGTGTGTGTGAAACTATAATACCTTGGAAATTGTATGGCTGAGTGCATGACAGATGATAACTACATGTTTTTTAAGTTTATGCATACTTCTAGCAGGGTTTAAACCTTGACTAAATGAGTCGTTTTCCCTGCTGTTAATAACTAGGTGCTAAATCTGCCAAATTAAACTTTTTCCGAGTGACTTTCTGCCATAATCCTTGCATATAGTTTATTAGAAATACTTTTCCCATGGCTTTTATTTCAGCTCATAAATTTGCCTGAAAATATTTGGTCAGCTGTGACATATGTTACTCTTTTTCTCATTATCATTCTTTATGGAGCATTGCAGCAGCTTCTTTATGGCCCACCATTGTACTCCCTTTTCACTATTTAGAAACAAATAAACGTTTGTAATCCGTTCCCTGGTGGAGGCCTTTGTATCTCCAAGACACAATGAAGCACTTGAAGTAATCATGAACAATGTTTGTAGCTTTCGCTATTTGATGTTTCTTAGAAAGGAGGGGTCTGATATTTATTTTCTTCTTCTCCTGAATGCTCCAAAGATAAAAGACAATTGAAATATGGGTCACATTTGGTGCAGTGGCACATGGTGCACATGTTTTCGGCAACTTTTCCCTACAGTATGTGCTTTTTAGCAAACTGAGTCCATGGTGTCATGTTGTACTCAGCCAGTGAATGGATCTGCCTGCAGGCCGACTATTTATTATTTACTAAAGTAGGTAAAAGGAGGTTTGACGTTGCTGGCAGACATTATACAACATGCAGCATGTAGTACAAATAGACTTTGTATGTGAGCCTTTGCGTGCGGGAAAGTTATGAAACTCTGTCCCATTAGAATATGGCTCCCAAATAGAGTAGAGAAGGTAAATAGGATATTTATCGGTGGTAGGCACCAGGGAACCGTTTTTTTTTTTTTTTTTTTTTAAACAAACAGCTGTCTTTTATTGAGAAAACACACAGCCATTCCCATTTGCAAACACAATACTGACCAAATGACCTGTTTGTTTGGAGAACTCTAAACTTTATAATGCAGCCACATTTTCTACCAAAGAAAGAAATAACGATTTGGTTACCCTAGCCTGTTTTGCTGGACCATTGCTGTATATTCGGCAGCTATCGACTGAAGAACATTTAGTGGTCTCTGCTAGAAGGTTGCAACTGTATCCATTGGTCGTTAGGTATTGACATTCAGATAAAAGGACCACATTCTCTATATCCAATTATGTTTATGTGGGTAATTTTATTGACGGTGGTCTCTGAAGACTTCTTGAGATTCTCCCTTAAGAGAAAAGCTCTTTAGAAAGGTTCAATAGTTTAACAAACTCCAGAAGAAAAGTGGCTCAGGATACCATTAGGTATACAGTGCATTGAAGATAATACTACATTACTTTAATTACTATGAGTGAATTTACAGAAAGACACGTGTTGGAAGTAAACCCCATCAATTTTCACCATGAAGTAATTGATTTTTAGTGTAAACACATTCAAGTCCTAGAGTGAGCTCTAAGGTTATTAAATTATGACATCTATATGCTTAGACAATGTGTATTTTTCTCCCTTTAATTTAGGAAAATCTTGTCAGATGAGCATAATCTTTCACTCTGAAGATTTGCAAATGACACAATAAAACCATAGTTATATAAAATATTGTCCGCAACACCTTCTCCCTATCAGTATTAGTTTCAGTAGTTTTGTATTTTAACATTATTTTTGATTAGCAACTCCTTTTTAATTGTTAAGCACACTACTGGAAGCTGTAAATCCTTTGAATTTAGTGCTGTTTATAGGGTTTTCAGTGCAATGACCTTGTATTCCAGAGGAATATTAATCTTTGTTAATGAGCATGTGGGAGATTTGCTGCAATGTCCGTGACAGAGGAAGAGAAGGTTATAAGACTCTAACACCAGTAATAGAGTGATTAAGCCCATCTTCACAACTGTGTTTGGTTTTAATCACTTATTGCAGTAACACAGTGTACCTGAACAGAGATATTTCAGTCCAGTTAACAATTCTCATCAAACCCCTTGATGAGGAGGAGACAAGGAAATAAAGTTTTAAAGGAAAGCTGATATGATCAATAAGTGATTTCAATACATTTTTCCATTACTTATTTACAACCCCAAAACAACTAAAACAACTAGATCATAAATGAAGGCCATGCAAACTATCTTGCATATAAAGCTTGACTTCACATTAAAGTGCACAGTCTCTGTTCCTCAATATCATAGAGAAAGAGCTAGATTATCTTGCTACAGTTTGAGACTGAATTCAGAAGAGTAAGACACTCCTCGGGTGTCTATTGATTTTAAACTTGTTGTGATGATATTACTGAGGACAGTTCATCTCATACCACCAAGGATATAGAGATGAAAATGTGTAGAGATGGCCTGATACTCTAGCTCATATTGATATTTCTTTGCTATTTGAAACGTACTGTGAACAACTGTAAATAAAGATGGACATGTAGGCATTTTTCATTACGCACAAGCAAAGGCTCTATATTCCATATGGTGCATATTCTTTGCTACTTTAAACAAATTTATCTGACTCCTATACCACAGTTAGTCAGTCTGTCTTGAATGTATGCATCGCTGTCTCACTTTACATTTATGGCTGCTTCAACTCGAGGCAGTTTTATGTCTCGGGTTGCTTTTTCAGGTTTTCATTTTCTTTTCATAAACATTTATTTTGATTATATCAAGGTCACATTAAAAATGTTTTGGAAATGTTTTACCATGCACAAATTACATTTTATGAATATAATAATCTAAAAAAATGTTAAGTAACAAATGTTTAGTAACATTAATTAAACATCCTTTTGCAAGCTATTTATTGTGCATTTTCTTATTCTCGTTGGCAAGAATGAATGTATCACAATTGTCACTAAACTTGACAATATTTAGCCTTCCTTGCAGGCTTTATACAGACTTGCCTCAGCATTACTAAAAATCTTCATCAGCTATTCACCTTGACATTCACAACATTCATTAATTCTTTAAAACTATCTTTATATTTGTGCTAAAGAAGCTTTGAGGAATCAGACTTACTCTTCATGCATTACGTACTGCACCATGCCTAATACAAATATGAACAAATATGAGAGGAGAGACTCTAGTCACAGTAATATTATTTACAATATGTAAGTACCGAAATAACTAGGATTATCTCATCAATGGAGTTCCACCACATTCAGTCATCAAAATTGCACATTGCAGTTTTGGTTATTGTACACATTCTTTTCAATTATTAAACTCATTTCATATTTGTTTGGAAGTGTGTCAGGATCCTCTCCGGAGCAAGCCCGATCCTCCAAAACTGAAGCTGCCAACGATATGTAATCATCAGTGAATACATTCTCCTCTGATCCATCTAAAAATATTAAACCAAAGATTCTCACTCGTAACACACACGGGCAGCTCAAAGTGCAGTAGGAGAGTGAAGCATGCAGGACCTGTGCCGGTGTGAGATCATTCAAGCCTATTTTCTCAGCCCCATGGCTCTGTTTCTTCCTCCAAGGCAGCTGTGATAGAGGGATGGTCAAAACTCATTCTCTTGCGGTGAGAGCAGTCTGTCTCATTGAGCACAGCCTCAGTATGGGCATGGCCCAGGCAAGCGGCACATTCAAGCAGAGGTGATATAATAATAATAATAACAATTCCTTACATTTATATAGAGCTGAGGGAAGAGTGAAGCATGCAGGACCTGTGCTGGCATGAGATCATGCAAGCCTGGTTGCTCAGCCCCGTAACTCCAGTTTCTTCCAGCTGAGAGGGGAAAAATGGGAGAGCAGGAGTGGTGGAGTGGTGAAGCCACCTTCATTGAAGAAGGCGATCCGTGAGCAAAGCAGGGTGCAACTCATACTCTCACAGTGAAAGCAGTCTGTCTCAGTCAGCATAGTTTCAGTGTGTAGTGGCCCAGGCAAGCAACACACTCACTGTGCCCGTGTGAAGCATGCAGGAGTGCCCTGTATGATTCACATAAGTGGTGAAGCATTTACAAAAACATTGATGAAATTCGCTCTAGAAATTTTGCTCTTTGCTCCAGTTTTCAGAGTAAATAGGAGTTTCCCTGTAAGCGTCATTGATGCAACAGGAGAGAGCGTTCGAAATGTAACAAAGGATGAGCAACCAATAACACTGGTTACAATATGAAAATATGCTATCAATGGGTGTCATCAAAGCTGATAAAACATCCAAATAATCAATAAGTAATCCAGACAACATTAATCTATCATCTAATGTCTTGTTTGTAACAACAAATCCATAAAGACCTTTTTGGGGGGTGTTTTTGCCTTTAAAGGTGCCATAGAATCCATTGTTACAATATTTTAAATTGTTATCTGATGTCCCCAAATTGTGTGTATAATTTTTATAGCTCGTTGAAATTGCCACTGTTAGGGTATGAAACAAAACTTGCAGGTTTTTTGTGTTTGTGTGTGTGTTTGTTTGTCCCCTTTAAATGAAAATGCCCTTTTCAGTTGAATGCGGAGCTTTAAGAGCTCATGCTCGGGGCCATACCACCAATGTTACCGTTGTACTGGCCGTGACCGTGTATATGATCCTCACATTGCTTCCAAATCCAATTTTTAACTACCATATAGCTATTTACTATCATTCTGGTAGCACTTGAAGGCAGCATTAGTGAAAACAGGGTCACAAACAAAACAATGGTAGCTTTTGTGACATTAGCCTTACAGAGATCCAAGAAGCTTAAAACAAAATATGAGGTGTGATGCATTCTTTTTTTGGAGTCTGGACGTTTGCGCACGTGCACGTTGCGTACCAAGTGTTGGTATCGATCCCTCTTTCAGAAGCAATCTTGCACAACTTCAACGCCGAACTTACCCTCATTTGTGAGGCAAGCAGTCAGGCATAAAATGTTAGCGCAAACATATAGGACTTTGCCGCTTTTTTCCGGGATATTTCCTTTGAAAATGAAATTTAACTACCGTGTCCTCAGCGGCCTATGAAGAGACTGATTATGATTTATTAAAATTATAAAACAATGAGTGGGTGGATTTTTACCACTATAGGCCGGTTGTTTTCAAACACTGCGGCCACACAACTGTGTTCAAACACCTCATAAAAGTGATTTCTGCATTCTATGGCACCTTTAATGTGATCGGACAGTATTCAGACAGAAAGCAAACTGGGAGAGAGAGAGAGAGAGAGGGAGACAGGATCATGCAAAAGGCTATTGGCACCAACCATCAAGACGTTTTTATCGTTGAACTGTTGCTTCTGGCTAAAATATCCACTGCTCATAAAAATGCTTTCTCCAGTGAAAAAGTCATTTTGTATGAATCAGGGGAGAAATATGCACAGTTCAAGCATTTACAAGTGGAAACAGTTCTAAATAAATATGTCAGTGGATGTGAGGAGACAACAGAGGATGGACTTTTCAGTGGAGGAAGTGTTATCATGAATGTTATTATGGCCAGAGGTGACCATTTAAAGTTAAAACACCTTAATGTTGGATTTATTTCTTATAAACATGAAGTGTTTATTTATTTTTTTTGCTTCACATGATGTTAATTGTGGATTACTTGTGGATCATTGCCAAATTTGGCCAGCCCCCTTAGTCGTCTCTTTCAACTTCTCTTCTCACATGCCGTTTTTCCCAAACAATGGAAAAACGCCAGAGTGATACCAATACATAAAAGAGACTCAAAATCAGACCCAACAAATTATCGTCCCATATCCCTCCTTTCAGTCCTTAGCAAAGTGATGGAATCCTCAGTTCATAAACAGCTCCAGGGCTACCTCTTCCGCCATAAACTAATTTCTAATAAACAGTATGGATTTAAACCGAACCACAGTACAGCTGTACAACGCCTCGGTGCCCCAGGGATCCATTCTCGGCCCGCTATTATTCTCCATCTTCATAGACGATGTTGTAGAACAGTGAGATAATAGCATTTTTATATATGCGAATGATTCCACCGTTTATGCCCCAGTAACGTCACTTAATGGTCACAATGTGGTAGCATCCCTTAATAAAGACCTGGAGAATATTCACAGGTGGGCTTATACCTGGAAGTCCATCCTGCCCGGACCTTTTTTTGGGGGCAACCAGAATTGACCTTTGTGAGCAGTTGAATATTCTGTGACTATGTATCGATAAGAAGTTGCTATGGACTAATCACCTGTCAAACATCTGCAAGCGTGCTGGACAGCGTCTTGGAGCTCTGCGTAGGTTGGCCAACAAGCTTGATGTTAAAGGTAGGGCCAATGTCTATAAGGCACAAGTCAGGAGTACCATGGAGTGCTCATGCCTTGCCTGGATGAACGCATCACAGACCACCCTTGGGCAGCTTGACAACATCCAGAAAAAGGCACTGAAAATCATTGGGGAGGATGAGGACACTGCACTAAGGAAATATGCAATCAGTCAGCTCAGCCAACGTAGAACTGTTGCAGCAACAACTGTGCTTTTTAAAATGCACACTGAAAACTGTCCAGAGGATCTCAAAGCTCTGCTACCCCCACCTGATCTCCTTTGCCGAACCACTCGGAGAGCACGACCAATTCACGCCCTAAAACTCCCCAAGTCCAATACCAAAAGCTTGGGGAGGAGTTTTCTTCATTCGGCTGTAACAACTTGAAACTGCCTCCCCTGTACTGTGGTAGGTGAAATCACATCAAAGAATGTTCAGGCCTTCAAGAAGAGACTAAACAAACACCTACTTCGCTAAAAGACTGTAATCTCCTGATGCTTAATGTCACTTAACCTATATATCTAGTCCTGAGCAGCTGCAGATCACGATAGGCTCTCGGAACATGAACTGTTAATGATAACTGAATCTGTTCTGATAAAGAAACAAACTAATGTAATCTTGGATAAACTGAGTCAATTTTAAGCAGCTTTTTTTTTCCAGAAATGTGAGTCCAGTTTGGGCAGTGCCGTAATTTCTGTGCTGATTTGAGTGTTATCCCTGCTGTGAAAGACACATTTTGTTGTCATTTTGCCAGAAAATGTCAGCAAACTGCAAAGGCTAAAATGCAAAATGAGTAGATGGAAAAAGAAAAAAGAAAGAAAGAAATCTATTTACATAATATAATCTATTGGTCTAGTCTGACAAAATGTTAAAACTGTCACTAAACAAAACAGTTCAAGAGACATCTATATGCAATCTATAGACATATATATATTTCTATCTTTCCAATATAAAGGTGGTAACAGTTACTGAATAAGGACTCTTTTCACAGACATAAGGGATCTAGGAATAGTTTTAAATAAATTAATCTTATTCAAAAGATAAAACACAAAAGCTAAAGATAAAATAGGTGTGCGGTGGAAAATGTGTCTTTCATATTACAGGGGCTCTATAGTAACATTTACTTTAATTTCAACTTAAGCTGTCTTTTTGTGGATTTAGTGCATCAAGAATATTTAAATAGCTGAAAGAAAACTGCCATCCTATCTGCATGCATATCATAACATCTTTCTGTTAAAGCAATATCACACTTTGTAGTGTTGGTTGTCTCAGCACCACTGGTAATCACAGCCTTGCTGATATTTGGCCATAACACACATGCGATTGTGATATTGCTTTCCTATAACAGTTCAACAAAAAGAGTGAGTGTCAAACAAGGAGTGTCACAAAGACCCTTATGTGTATCTGTTGTAACATAAAGTATGGTTTTGTTACTGAATGATTCTGTTTTGAACAAATTGTTTTAAAGCTGCAGTAGGTAACTTTTGTAAAAAATATATTTTTTACATATTTGTTAAACCTGTCATTATGTCCTGACAGCAGAATATGAGACAGATAATCTGTGAAAAAATCAAGCTGCTCTGGCTCCTCCCAGTGCTCCTATTGCCATTTGCAGAAAGTCATGCGCTCCCGGTAAGAAACAACCAATCAGAGCTGCGGTCTGTAACTTCGTTTGTGTTCAAAATGTAGAAAAATGTATATAATAAGCGAGTACACCAGGAGTCCATTTTCCAAACCGTGTTTTTAGCTTGTCCTGAATCACTAGGGTGCACCTATAATAAGTGTTTATATTCGGACTATTTTAGATTGCTTCGGGGGTACCACGGCGGAGTAACCCAGTACCTTTGTGATTCTTCATAGACATAAACAGAGAGAAGTAGTTCCGGCTACGATGTTCTTCCGCAAGACGCAAGCAGTTCTGTTTATTAACCGCTAGAGCGTCAAAAGTTATCAATGAAACATTTATAAAAACAGTTTTTCTACTAAATAAATCCTGAATAAAGCCCCTTTTTCTTTTCCCCTTCTTTAAACCAGTACAATTATTTTATGTTCTGACTTAAGCACATAATATACAATATCATTTTAGTTGCAGTTTGTTATTCAGTATTACATTTAAAGCTCATACACACAGTGGGCGTGTCGTCAGGCCTAGGAGAGGCTTTTATTAACAGAAATCATAAAATAACAGGGAATAAAAGTGGCCAAAGGGGGAAATTGTCCAAAATAACAGGGAATCTGGTGTCCTCGTCGTGCTGCAGGGTTTGTGTAGGTCGGGCAGTGTTCATCGAGGAAGGGTCCAGGCAAGGGGCGGAGTCCGGCGGCCGCACGCGCTCCCCTCCTCGGTCCGGGGCGCGGCGGCTTCTCCTAGCGGCCGCGTCTCTCTCGTTGGCCGCGGCGCTGGTAGGGGATGGACGGCCCGGCATCCTGGCCCGTCGGCCGTGTATACGGGTGCGGTTCCCATCCGGATCGCGGGTCCGGCAGCTCACGTCTTGGTGGCGCGGGAGTCCCTCAACGCACCCTTCCTGGACCCACGAGGACACCAGTGTGCATGCACGGGGAAGAGACCGGTCTCCTGAGGAGAGGCGCGTTGGGCTTTTAAACAGCGGCGGTAATGAGGCTCCACTTCCTTCAGGTGTGCCCCATCACACGCCGCCAGCCCTGACTCGTCCAGCGCCCCTCCTCTCACACACCCACTCCAGTCGGGAGCCTGGTGAAGGGCTGCGATTTAGGACGGGGTGCCGGTGACAATCAGGGAGGAGGCAGCTGACTCGTCACAATATATATTAAAGCCTTTTTATTATTTTGTACTGTACCTTGTACTGAGGTCCAGTTATAATGTTATCAAGATTATTACATGAAAAAAAAAACACATCTTAGTTTAGAAGTAATAGGCTATTTTATGTCCTGTTTTGACCCCCTCATCAGAAAACTCTGTTTGAATATGCGTGGCAGCTTGTAGACTCGGAAATAAATGGCCACTTCTATGATTGGCTAACATGTTGTGTATGTTTGACAGCATAAATCCTTGGACACTGCTGGAATTCGGTCACATGATAGAGAATGCTTGCAATAGTCAACTGTATAAGAAAAGAAAAAATGAAATCAGATCAGATTACATGTCCAGTTAGATGGAGCTGGGGTTGGAGGAGGGAGTATGATTTGTGAGCAGCAATGTGATAAGAGACGCTGAAGATTGGGAATTTAAATGGACCGCTGAGATAACTGTCAAAACTGGATTGGTACACATCAGGAACAGCTGACTATCAGCTGATGAGCGGTATGCATGAAGGTCAGGTGATTGGATGCATTTTGTTATATTTCCTATCTGGAGTCAAATAATTGCAGCTACATTGACTATTTAATTAACAATTAATTCTGACACGATTGCAAAAACAAGTGTAAAATGACACCTCATTGCTCTCTATTAATACATATTGACCATCATACACAAATACATTCCCCCAACATACAGGGGATAAAATCAAGCCCCTCCACACTCAGTATTTAGATTGGTGGTGATGGGCTTTACAATGGCAGATTCATGAACCTTTACCTCTGGTTCTCCTAGTTTTCACTATTTGGTTACATCCTTGATATTGATATACAGTTTGTGGGAATCTAAATTTATTCCAGCTCAGTGACAACATTGCATTACTGTCAGACAAATTTCATGCTATCTGATTCAAGACCTTTGGAGATAACATGGCATTTTAGAGTCAGGAAGACCAATAACATATGGCAAATAAACAATGATATATTGGGACCAGAGGGTTTGGGTTATGTACACTCTTACAAAAAAGGTACAAAAGCTGCCACTGAGGCAATACCTAGCAGGAAGGAAATATCCTAATGTTTCTGTGGAAATGTATCTGATGTGAAATCATCCTATACCCTCCCAGTGGACACACATTAATTATCTGCATATATTTATCTGGTGACAAAGACTCGTTTATCTGCCTTTCCCCACACACTGAATATTTGACCTTCCTAAAGTGCAGTTTTAAGGCTATCATAACCCTATAGACTCGGCCTCAGGCAACACAGTATTAAATTCATTAACTGTCTTACAAACACTGAAAAAAGGGGGAGTGCTTGATTTTTACATTTTAAATCAGAAATGGCTTACAAATTTCTTAGTCAATTACCAAGAAATGGCAATGCACATTGAATTAAACATTTTTGAATAGAAAAAAATATAGCATTTTCTTGTAAATTTTTCTCTTTTTAAAATTCTATTTTACATTGTAGTACATACATACATATTGAATTCATGAAGTATGTGATATAATGTGAAACACACAATAAATAAAATAAAAAACACTAATGGGCTGTTTTGTGGAAAAATCTATTACATACTATCTTACATTACATCTTGCATTTATTTCATTCAAGTTTTGTGTAAAATGTGGGGATTGTGTCATTCAGCATAATTTGAGAATGATGGAAGAATGAACATCTGAATTTTAAATATTTCTTATTAACATGCAATACAATTGCCCACATTTTGGCAGATTTATTGTGATTAATCATTTGAATCAATTAACAGTACATAAACATCTAGACAAATATAGCAGCAGACATATTTCATCATTTATTCTTGGTCAGATTGTGGCAAACTATCCATTATTTTTTCTTTATTTTTTCTCTACCCTCATGCAATAATATGCTCCATGATAAACATATTGGACAAGACAACTCTATGCGATCAGATTTACTTCTCAATGTATGACTAAACCATACTTAATGCTTACCAATGCATCTTTAATAAGAAAATGGGTCAACTATTTAAATGTAGGGTGAGGATTTTAATCAGCTCATCAAGCTACAACAATCATAAAATATCTGGAAACTAACAGACGTTTTTCTTGTTTGGATATGTATAACAGAGCACAACAATTCAGCATGAGATGTTTTACTTGGACGCAGCATTAACATAATACACTTTAGAAGAATGTGAGATTGATGGCCCAGAACACAGCCCATTAATAATGGTCGTGAAACCCCGTGCTTCACTGCTTTCCAAATAATAATTAATAAATAATAATGAGAGAAGTGAACAACCAAAACAGAAGGTTGTATATGTGGCGATATAGCACACTAGAGGAGAAATACAACGCTTTCTCTAGAAGTGTTTCTGCATCACAATCAGCAATGATTAAGCGTCTGCGATTCTAAAACAGATAGATCAGTTCATATTCAAAGAGCTCAAAGAGCAATTTCAGAGCTCAATTACAACAGAATATGCACTTGAGATCTCTATGAATTGCTGAATTTGCGTATGATAATGCCAAAAGGGAACATACACAATAATCTGGAAGAAAAAGTTTGAAAATCAGCAGCTACTTTTTGAAATGTCACAAAAAAGGTGGATGTAAACAAAAGAGAGCAAAATAAAAAGACCCTTTTCAGGCCACAATGAAATCATTGCCTAAATCCACTGCTACATTTTTAATTCCAAAGAAGATTATATAAGGTGTGGCGGGGTGAGGAACTACACGACAACCGATGGACAGAGAAAGTCCCCGAAGGGTGGATTTATTATAGGTAAGTGCTCTGGTGAAGGCGGTGCTCTCCTGTGGCGCTTCAAGTCCCTCGTGCTCGCTGTGTCCTGAGTGGTGGATCCCGTGCTGTGCTCTCCTTGGTGGGGCTGACGGTCACACGCTGCTCTCTGTAACAGAGGAGGAAAGGGTTAGCGTCCTTGTTGGGAGACATTCCTCACCACTCTGTCTTCCTCCTCTGTTTAAGAAGGCTCCGCTTGATGTGCTGCAGGTGCGGCCGCTCAGCCCGTGATGAGCTCGTGCCGGTGATTCCTGTGTGTTGCCAGGGCGACGCTGACGAGCGCTCGGGACGCATGTCACACTCCCCCCCCTAAGCGTCGACCTGCGCCTGCGGTACAATGGGGAGATATGGGGAGGGTGGGGAGTGGAGCCTGACAGACCTGCGAAAGCTGCCCCTATCCTGGAGAGACCGTCCGCGTTGGCGTTGGCCGTCCCCGCCCGATGTTGTATGGTGAAGTGGAAGTCCTGGAGCGCAAGGAACCAGCGGGTTACCCTGGGGTTGGTGTCCTTTGCGCGGGCCATCCACTGCAGTGGTGCATGATCTGTCAGCAGGGTGAACCGGCGTCCAAGGAGGTAATAGCGGAGCTCCAGGACTGCCCACTTGACGGCCAGTGCTTCCTTCTCCACGGCGGCATACCGTTGTTCGGTCGGGGTCAGCTTCCGGCTAATAAAGATCACCGGGTGTTCCTCGCCGTCCTGGACCTGGGAGAGAACGGCTCCCAACCCGGTGTCCGAGGCGTCGGTTTGCACCAGGAAGGGGCAGTTGAAGTCGGGGGCTCGCAGGACTGGCTCCGTGGTGAGGGCTGACTTCACCTGCTGGAACGCCTCTTCCGCTTCTAGACTCCAGGCTATCTTCTCCGGTTGCCCCTTCCTGGTCAGATCTGTCAGGGGAGAGGCTAAGGAGGAGAAGTTAGGGATGAAACATCGGTAGTATCCTGCCAACCCCAAAAAGGCTCGTACCTGGGTCTTGGTAGAGGGCCGCTGTGCCGAGAGGATAGCTGTCACCTTCTTTTCCTGGGGGCGGATGAGGCCACGTCCCACGCAGAAGCCCAGGTACTTGGCTTCGGAGAGAGCCAGGTGACATTTCCGGGGGTTGGCGGTGAGCCCCGCCCGGCGGAGGTCCAGCAGCACCCTCCGGAGCCGCTCTAAATGTTCCCCCCAGGTCTCTGAATGGATGACCACGTCGTCGATGTAGGCCGCGGCATAGGCCATATGGGGCCTCAGCAGGACATCCATGAGCCTCTGGAACGTGGCGGGGGCCCCGTGCAGGCCGAAGGGAAGGACCCGGTACTGCCAGTGGCCACTGGGGGTCGAGAAGGCTGTCTTAGGCTTGGCATCCTTAGACAGGGGGACTTGCCAATACCCTTTGGTGAGGTCGAGAATCGAGATGAACCGGGCCCTTCCTAGTCGATCCAGGAGCTCATCGACGCGGGGCATGGGGTAGCCATCGAATTCAGAGACCTCATTTAGGCGGCGGAAGTCGTTGCAAAACCTCAGGGTGCCGTCGGGCTTCGGGACCATGGCGATGGGGCTGGACCATGGACTCCGCGAGGGCTCAATTACCCCTAGCTTCAACATCTCCTGTACCTCTGTCTCGATTGCGTGTCGACGAGCCTCCGGGACACGATAGGGCCGCTGCCGGACGATGACTCCTGGTGGTGTTCGGATTTCGTGCTGGATGACGGTCGTCCGCCCTGGCAGAGGGGAGAACACATCCGAGAACTGACCGACCAGGTGCTGCAGTTCCGTCTTCTGGGCTGCGGAGAGGTGGGGATCCATGTCCACAACCATGGGAGAGGTGGCGGCGAGGGCCGAGAGCTGGGGCCCGGTCCCCACCCAGCGCTTCAACAGGTTTATATGATAGAGCTGCTCTTCCCTTCGACGACCAGGTTGGCGCACTTTGTAGGTGACGGGTCCCACCCGTTCGGTGACCGTATACGGGCCCTGCCAGCGGGCCAGGAACTTACAGGCTGAGGTGGGGACCAGTACCATGACGTGATCTCCCGGCTGGAACACCCGGGGTTGGGCAGCCCGATTGAAGAGGCACTGCTGGTCTTGCTGGGCCTTGGTCAGATGCTCCCGGACCAATGGCATGACCCTGTCGATCCGCTCTCTCATGGCCTTGACGTGCTCGACGGTGGTCCGACATACCGCAGGCTGTTGTTCCCAGGCTTCCCGGGCGACATCTAGGAGCCCTCGGGGCTGGCGGCCGAAGAGGAGCTCGAAGGGCGTGAAGCCGGTGGATGCCTGGGGCACCTCCCGGATCCCGAACAGCACATACGGGATCATCTGGTCCCAGTCGTGTCGGTCCTCGGCCACGACACGCCGCAGCATCTGTTTAAGGGTCTGGTTAAAGCGTTCCACGAGCCCATCGGTTTGTGGGTGGTATACGCTGGTCCGGATCTGTCGGACTTTGAGGAGTTTACAGAGGTCAGCCATGATCCGGGACATGAAAGGGGTGCCTTGGTCGGTCAGGATCTCCGCTGGCAGGCCAACCCGACTACTCAGCAGGAAGAGCTCCTGTGCGATGTTTTTGGCGGTGGCCTTGCGGAGGGGAATGGCCTCTGGGTAGCGGGTGGCATAATCCACGATAACCAGGATGTGTTCATGCCCCCGGGCGGACTTCGGCAGCGGCCCCACCAGGTCCATCCTGATGCGCTCGAAGGGCACCTCAATGATCGGCAGCGGGATCAGCGGGCTAGGGGGAGGAGTATGTGGCGAGGTCCGTTGGCACGTCGGGCACGCTTGGCAGTACCGCTTGACATCCGCCTCCAGTCCTGGCCAGTGGAAGCGGTCCCGGATCCGTTGCACAGTGTTTTGGGCGCCGAGGTGGCCAGCCATCGGGTGGGCGTGGGCGAGTTCCAAGACCGCCGGGACTTTGCTCCGCGGTACCACCAACAGCGTCTTTTCCTCCCCCCTCCGGTGGCCGACATAATAGAGCAGGCCGTTTTGGATGATGAAGTGGGGTGTGGGGTGGGGAGCTGGTTGTAGATCCTCTCCTTCCGCCACCCGCACTTGAGACCAGCAATGCTTGAGGCGCTCGTCCCCACGCTGCTCTTTGGCGAGCGTCCCCCCTCCCGCTATCTGCTGGAAGACATCGAAGAACAGGTTAGAGTTTTGGGAGGGGGACTCACCTCCTCGAGGGCTGTCTGACGTCAGCAGCGCGGGGCCTCATCGAGGGCGCCTTGCTGGACTCCGGCGTCGGCGGTTCCCGGCCGGGCTTGCAGGCTGTGTGCTGGAGGTGAGGAGCTGATCGAACCCCGGCCAATCCCGGCCGAGGAGAACAGGTACCGGTAGGTTCCTTAAGATTCCCACTTCGACGGGCCAGGAACCAGGTGTCGCGGTGATGGTCACTCTCCGGGCCGGCACATGCCTGGTATCCCCGTGCACGCACGTTATCGCCAGCCGGGCCCTGGAACCTGTTCGGGGTGGAAGGACAGTCGGTTGTATCAGGCTTACCCCGCTGCCCGAGTCGAGGACGGCGACGAATGGCCGGCCGTTGATGCGCACCCTGGCCCGTGGTGCCTTCGGCGCTGGACCGTGGACTGAACAGCCTGCTAGCCATGTCCGTCCTGGGGAACGCGGCGGCTCGGTGGGCATTGGCTCGTCCTGGGGGCCGGGAACCGCAGGCCTGCTCACGGGTCGCTGGGTGCACTCCGGCGAGCGTCGCTCCTGGACCACCCTTCGGGGAAAAGGCGGCGCTCGCTCCCCTATCTCCCGGTGTTGGGCGGCCTCCGCCAGCTCAATGGCCTCCACGAGCCCGTCGAGATCGGTGGGGTTCCTCATGCCAGCCGCCTGCCTCAACGCGCGGGGAAGGGCGCGGAGGAGTCGGTCGATCACCACACGCTCAGCTACCTGGTGTGCGGAGGGACCCCCGGTCAACAGCCAATGGTGGGCCAACCGGGATAGTTCGGCCGCCTGGGCGCGAGCGGGCTGTCGAGCTCGATATTCCCAGTCATGGAACTGCTGCGCCGCACAGATTGGGGAAAGGCCTACTCGGCCCAGGATCTCCTTTTTTTACCTCTCCATAGTTCCGGCTTCTCTCGGCCGTCATGGTGAAATACGCCCGCTGCGCTTCCCCGGTCAGCAGCGGTGCGAGGAGGTGGGCCCACTCGTCCTCTGACCACGCCTCCCGGACTGCGGTGGCCTCAAACATCCGAAGATACATCTCCACGTCGTCATGCGATGTCATTCGTGGCATCAGCTGGACGGCTTGGACACGGGGGTCAGGCAGCGGCGTGCGGTGGGCGGCGGCGCGGAGGGCGGCGAGCTCACGTTCGGCGTCTCCTTGACGTGAGGCCATGTGCTCCACTATTTGTTGCTGTCGGATACTCACCTCGGTGAGGTGTTTGAGCAGTTCTTCCATGCCGGGGGAGGAGCGGCCGCCTGTGAAAACAGAGCAGATACAAATGACAGGGGAAAAAGGAAAACAAAAAAAAAAACAAACGGGTGGCTTTAACGGTGTCCTCAGGGGTCGGTTGTCGGTGTCCAGCTCACACTCTTGCCCGCATTCTCCACCAGTGTGGCGGGGTGAGGAACTACACGACAACCGATGGACAGAGAAAGTCCCCGAAGGGTGGATTTATTAAAGGTAAGTGCTCTGGTGAAGGCGGTGCTCTCCTGTGGCGCTTCAAGTCCCTCGTGCTCGCTGTGTCCTGAGTGGTGGATCCCGGGCTGTGCTCTCCTTGGTGGGGCTGACGGTCACACGCTGCTCTCTGTAACAGAGGAGGAAAGGGTTAGCGTCCTTGTTGGGAGACATTCCTCACCACTCTGTCTTCCTCCTCTGTTTAAGAAGGCTCCGCTTGATGAGCTGCAGGTGCGGCCGCTCAGCCCGTGATGAGCTCGTGCCGGTGATTCCCGTGTGTTGCCAGGGCGACGCTGACGAGCGCTCGGGACGCATGTCACAAAGGTTATAAGCATAAAGGAAAACGTCAAGTAACCACAAGGCCAGTACTGTTGCCCAGCTGAGAGCACAGGAAAAGTGTGAAATCTATGCTTCATTTATTTATTTTTTGGACAATCAAGAGGCTGTTTCTGCTTCTTGAGACTCTGCAATAGGTCATTGGAATAAATTGGACCTCTACTCAAGGCCACATGACAGCCATCATCAGGTCAAAATGACCCTCTTCCTTAAATTTACCTTTATTAGGCTCCTGAAGTGTTTGACTCTTCTCACTCATAGAGAGGAAGTCTTGCCTAGTAAGACTTATCAGCATAAAGTCTGTCTACTTTCCAGGTTTATACGGCCAAGAATGGGCCACTTAGTGCCATTGGTGAAACCACAATATACAGTTAAACCAAAAATGATTCAGATACCAGATATTATTATTATTTATTTATTTGTACTAGTGCGTGCAAGACATAGTGGGTATAGTTAATTTATGTAAGGAAAGATAGCAAATTAAAGTAAATTGGGACATATTATACCCAAAATTGATTCATACAGTGAAAAAATTATTCAGACACTTTGACCTGACTAGTGTTGTTTTTGGCGTACTGTTTTAATTTTAGTTTTAGTCTAGTCTTTGTGTGAAGCTGTCATTTTAGTTTTTATTAGTTTTAGTCACGTTCATACACTTTTTAGTCAACTAAAATCTGAGCATTTTAGTCTTATTTTAGTCAGAATTAGTCAGCGATTCCATTTTCGTCTAGTTTTAGTCAACGAAAACTGATGACATTTAGTCTAGTTTTAGCAAGTGAAAATTTTATTTTAGTCTCTTTTTAGTAATGCAGTTCTATTTAACCAAGTCAATATAGTATAAGTACCTAGCAGTATAGAAGAAACCAATCGTTTGTTTTAAACAAAAACATTTCAAACAATGTTATCTTATTATATTATTGTTTCTTTATAGACTCAAGGATACATTAATTCCAGACAAGGAAGATGCTCTGATTTGAATTTTCAACATTTATTTTACCAGCCAAACATGTTAGAAATACACACATCTGTCCCTTTCTCTGTGTCAACTTTGTTTGTTGTCGTCTTTTGAATAATGCCATGAGTGGGGCTTGAGGAATTGACGTCGCCTGCGTCTGCGCAGTGCGACCTGATGCAGCCCCTCAAGTGAGACACAGGAAACTCAAATACTGCAAAATAATAATAATAATAATAACACGACTAAACAAGACAAAATAATTTTATAACATTTTGTTTTGTCTCATTTTGGTCAAAGAAAATAAAGAGACATTTTAGCATAGTTTTTATTTTGTAAACCACATTTAGTCTCGTTTTTATTCGTCAACAATATTGCATTATACATGTAATTATAGTCATTGTTTAGTTTATCATAGTTTATCATGATAAAGGTTCATTGACAACGATATTTATACTCTTTTAAAAGTATGGTAAAGTGTACATTTTCACACTTACATAGTGTACAGTGCTGTCAATTTACATGCATATGGTAAATTCATGCAATAAAACTGCATTTAAAGATGGAGAAAGACTGGAACATAATATGGATGAGTGTGTAGGAGTGTGTGGATACAACTGAAGTTTATGAACAAATATGTATGAGAGAGTGTAAGTGAGACTTTTATATGTTAATGGTAAAAACAGCCCCAGTTGAGTAACTTTACAGAAGACTAGTGCATCTATTTAAAAAAAGCCAGCAATCATAAATACAAAACTCTTGGTTTTAACCAAATGTAGTTTGGCTCCCAAAATCATTTGTTCAAGCTGAGGTGGATTCCAAAGAGATGCCTTTTCAAAGTTACATAATTTTAACATTCCTCTGTCTATTTTTAGCATAACTAAAAGCTACACTGTGAAGGACATAAGACTATAGTTTACACATTTCTGTGTTTCTCTGTCCCTGCTGACCCAGAAGCGGCTGAAGTAGGAGAATTGGGACTGATTCTCCGTGACTCTCTCCTATGTCAGTTAACCAGCAGGTACTCGGACTGATGCACTTACTGAAAGTCTGTGGGGCGGAAGCAACTCTTTTGAGTCCACTCCAAAGCTAAATTGCATTGTTCCCTCTTCACCCACAAGTCCCTGCAAACAACACAGCAGCATCGAGAGAGCTGAGAGACAGGAGCTTGCTGCTCCCTCTCCATTTTCCCCTGCCAGGACTACAATTTCTTGCATACAGAAAAATAAAAGGTTGAGGTGCCTTCAGGCTTGTGCAAGGGTTAGAAGCGCTCTTCTGTGCCCTTTTACTACATCTCTCATTTCCCTCTCTGCCTGTAGATACACTAATTCACTTTGTCCTTTTGTTATGTTAGTGTTTATCATAATTTTCCCTTTATGCTTTAAATACTGAAATCTTTCACAGAAATACATTGTATGTTTCAGAACTAGTCATGGATAAAAATCACATACATGTATATTTGAATCTTAGAACATACGTCACACAAACAGAGAAAAAAAGAATAGAATAAAGAAATTCACAATCAAAATCTCCAAAATGATTGAATTTATCCATTTGACAGACACACTACCAGTGTAAAGTGCAGTAAAGGAACTTTTTTGTAAAACATTCTAAATCATTATATTTAAGCTTCAGGGAGAAAGTAATCCCATAATACACTGCAAGAAGTCAGTGAAGAAAATCCATCCAAGATGGCGAATAAAATAAAAAATTTGTTTAGAAATCATTCAGAGAGGTTCTAAATCCTGAAGCCTATGCACCAGAGAATCAAGCGCACTGCCATCTTCAGAATGTTGTCTTTGACGCTTTTGTGGTAACTATATAGCATCACTGTTGAAGAATAATTAGCTGAAGTGAAGTGAAGTGGATTTACTTATTGTAGAGTTAACGTTAAAGTTATCATGTCCATTGTAATGTTTGAAGCTGATGTCACTAGACCGGAATGATATTAAAACGAGCAGTTATTTTATAAATGTATAAGCCTTATCTTTACTAGCTGTGGAAATACAACTGGAAGACAGAAGACAACAAGCACAGTTCTGAAAAGGGGCAGAGGTCTACATGGTCTATAGCTGCGGTCACTACTGTGGCATTATCTGTTATTAATCATGTGCCTTCTCAACATACAAATTTGCATGTCAGAGTTCCCTTTCAGTCGGTCACGTTCGACGTTACGAATGGGATCTCCCCCGAGAGCCCAATCACCTTCGAGTGGTACAAAACGAGCCAATGGTACACAAAGTACCTTGGTCTGCGGGATTTGCATTGCTAGCTCCGCCCCGCAGAGCGGGTATATAAGGAGCAACGGGAGCAACTCACATTCAAGCTTTTGCTTCAGAGCCAAGCACATCGCTTGCTGCTTTCACCGGAGTGCTACAAGCAAGTGTCACTGGTGTTGGTGTGACGGCGTGATTCAGTGGTTCGTCTGGGTTTCCTGCGACAGCTTCAACACCTCTGAAAGAGCAAATTTCTTTCACAAAAGAGATACGGCCCGATTTGTGTCTTTTTAAAGATGTAATTTCGCCCGTGTGTTTCTGGGTGCGGTCAATACATCGCTCCTCGTGACGGCCACGATCACTGTGTCACGTGTCTGGGCTCCCAGCACGCTGAGACCGCGTTTGTGGATGGCTCCTGTTCTCATTGCGGGGACATGACCATCTCGGCATTGAGATCAAGACTCGATTAACTTAAGAGGTATAGAGTCCCCTCTGCCACACCTCGTTCTAGCTCTTCTTCTCGTAAGTGAGGTACTTCGGCTGGTAGCCAGGGTGATCTGAGGGTTACTGTGTTGGCTTCCCCGATGAGCCAACCTCCTCGGGCCACACCCTCCTCACATACGCCGCAGCCGGTTGAGTTTCCGGATGAGTTTGCTGGACCCAATCAGGCTCCTGACATCTCATTTGGGGCTCGCGAAGAGGACCGTTTGCCGATCGCCGCATCACAAGGCTGGCTTGAGTCCTCGGGAGATGAGGATTCAGCTGCGTTGCCTCCATCGGGAGTGCCAGTGTTGTCCGAGTCCGATCCCGAGATGACGGCAGTGCTTTCCCAGGCAGTGGAGAGCATCGGGTTTGAGTGGAATCCTCCGCCCTGTCCCGAGCGCTCGAGGCTGGATGATTGGTTCCTGGGGGCTGCTCATGCGGATCGCCAGCACCCCCCTCTGGTTCCTTTCTTCCCGGAAGTGCACCAGGAAGTAACCAGTTCATGGAAGGCACCTTTAACTGCTTGAAACCATTCTGGTACTTCTTCCACCTTCACTGCCCTCGATATCTGGGATTTCCCCTGTGGAGCCTCCGCTTGGCGTGGTGGTCCCAAGCTGCCCTCCAAAGCCTGTAAGTTCTCGTCCACGCTTGTGGCCAGGCTTACAGAGCTGCGGGCCAGGCCACTTCTGCCCTGCATGTCATGTCCTCACTTCATGTCTATCAGGCCAAGCTGCATCGGCAGCTGCACGAGGGCAGTGCTGACCCAGGGATTTTGCAGGAGGCGCGCACTGTTACCGACCTCGCACCTGCGCACTCCTTGGGTCAGGTGATGTCCACTTTGGTGGTCCTGGAGCGCCACCTATGGCTAAACCTGGCAGACATGAGGGAGTCTGATCGGGCTCAGCTCCTCAACTCCCTGGTCTCCCAGGATGGCCTCTTTGCCGACACGGTAGAGAGCTTTGCCCAGCAGTTCTCTGCCACCCAGAAGCAGTCTGAGACCATCAAACACATCCTGCCCCGGCGGCCCACTGCTGCCTCCACCCCACCACTGGTGCAGTTGCCTCAGCCTGCTCGTCGCCGAGGGCGCCCACTTGCACCCTCCTCCAATCCCGCTCGGCCACAGCAGCAGCCTTCACCCAGTGAGGAGATGGCCGCAGAATGGTGGCGCAACCCGTCTCTTCCCCTAAGCCTGCCAAAAGCCAGGCCAAGCGGCTTTCCTGAGACGGGCGACCCGGAGTTGGAGACGTCAGCTTTGTCAGGAGATGGTAGCAGGACCACTCTTTCCCCCGAGGAGGGCCAAGGGAGAATCCTTTGTTCTCATTTTCTTTTTGTTCCGCTACTGGCCCTGTGGCCGGTGGTACCCAAACTTTCACTCAAAGAGCTGTTTCCTCTACCTCCGGGTCCCAAGAGGCCACGAATGACAGTTTGCGACATGCTTCCTCGCCGCTCTCGTTCTCCTCTCCCCTTGCCAGTTTCCATTTAAAGCCATGTCTCCATTCTTCCTCGACACAGACCGTTTCTTCGGTTTGCTTTCGAGGAGCAGGCATATCAGTACAAGGTTCTCCCATTCGGGTAGGCCCTGTCTCCCCGCGTCTTTACGAAGGTCACGGAGGGAGCCCTGGTTCCTCTCAGGGAACAAGATGTCCGTATCCTCAACTACCTCAATAATTGGCTGATCCTGGCTCACTCTTGAGAGTGTTTGTGCAAGCACAGGGATCTGGTGCTCACACACCTCACCCGACTGGGTCTTCAGGTCAACTGGGAAAAGAGCAAGCTCTCCCCTGTGCAGAGGATCTCTTTTCTCGGTATGGAAATAGAATCGGTCGCCATGTTCGCGCGGCTTACGAACGAGCGAGCACAATCACTGCTGAATTGCCTGAGACAATTCGAGGACAAGAGAGCGGTTCCACTTAAACTGTTTCAGAGGCTCCTGGGGCATATGACGTCTGCGGTATCTGTCATACCCCTCGGGTTACTCCATATGAGACCGGTTCAGCACTGGCTTCACGGCCAAGTCCCCAGATGGGCATGGCAACAGGGCACGCTCCAAGTGACCATCACTCCAGCCTGCCACCGAAACTTCCATGTGGAAGACAGCCATGTGGAGTTTTGTTCGGAACCCCATTCGTAACGTTGAACGTGACCAACTGAAAGGGAACGTCTTGGTTACGTATGTAACCCTCGTTTCCTGAATGAGGGAACGGAGAGATTACGTCCCCTGCCACATTGCTGTTCCACTGAATGGCCGGATCACTGGCTCGGCTCCTCAGCGAAGACTTGAATGCGAGTTGCGTGCGTTGCTCCTTATATACCCGCTCTGCGGGGCGGAGCTCGTGATGCAAATCCTGCAGACCAAGGTACTTTGTGTACCATTGGCTCGTTTTGTACCACTCAAAGGTGATTGGGTTCTCGGGCGAGATTGTGACGTCTCCATTCCCTCCTTCAGGGAACGAGGGTTACATACATAACCAAGATGTTCTCCGTACAATTTTATGCAATGGAATGTGAAACCTTTTCACATTAGTGTGCCTTTGCCTTCATTTTAATGCTTAGTGAAGTATGCCATTGTCAGCTTAGCATCTTGCTAATGTAAACGCTATTAAAATCAATAGTTGTGTTAAATTAATCAGTCCACTGTTGGCAGGTTTGATTAACCCAAGTGAAGTTTATTAAAGAAAACAAGCAGATTGACTTGACAAGATTCACCAACATCAAGTTACAGAGAACAAAGCAAGAGACAATGAAAACATGAGGAATTAAATTAAATTAAATTAAATTAAATTAAATTAAATTAAATTAAATTAAATTAAATTAAATTTTAGCAATTTAATTTAAAATTTAGCAGACACTTTTATCCAAAGCGACTTACAGTGCATCAATTTTTACCTATCATGTGTTCCCGGGGAATCGAACTGCAGTGCTCTACCAATTGAGCTACAGGAACACAACATTAAATAGGAATTTAAGATGTCTAGTTTGACATCCAACATCTCAGTAGCCCCTGCTTCTACGTAATAAAAGCACAAGTATCCAAAATATCACACTTCATTTTTTGGTTAAATAAGTGCATCATCCATGCCTTTCTGCCTCAACTTTATTAACTACTATGATTAATCAGTTTCAAAAGTTAGCTATTAATAACATAACAAAAGATTTTATTATATATTGAATTTTCAAATTTGAAGTCACTGACCATTTGGAACTGAAATAGAACACCACATTATACTCAAGGAGAAGAGAAAAGTGCAAGATTTACCTATAATATGCTATAGAAAAACTGCAAAATAAATGAATTTCCATTTCTTAAACTTTGCATCTGCAATTCCTGCTGTGGCAATTATTCAGAATCTACCTTTTAATATAACTACATATATCTGTGCTTCCACCACACTATCTATTAAGGGTAAAGGTCATAACGATTCATCCCAATTATATAATTTTTTTTTTTTTTTTTCACACATTAATAATCTAATGCTCTGGACAGATTGGACTTTCCCGAAAAGACTCATGGATTAATAATATGCTGCAGTCTATATAATTACAGCAAAACAGTCTTCCCGTAGCTTTCTTTAGCTCAGAGAAGAAGCCTAATCAGATTTATCGCAAGCTGCTTCTGTAATTATTTACTCCATTAGCCATTAGTGGCCAACACAAAGTGCACTGGCTTGCAAAATTAGAATCCTTATCTGAATGTTCCAGAAACTTCACTGTATCCTCCACCTAAATGTGTAAATTTAATGGGAAATGCAGAAGTTTGTTTAAGGATATGTTAAGGACATTCCAGTATCAGCTGCTTTTCACTCTGAGTTTTAGACAGGAGTTGCATTCTTTTTCACAGGAATGGTCCCGGGTTATGAAGGGGACCTACTTAAATGTATCTTACCCTGCTGAGGAAAAATATTGTCCCAGGTCCTGGGAATTAAAGTGATGACCATGCGTACCCTTATGAAACAAAAATATATTGCAGTATATTAGGCATATATTCTTATATATATTTATTTTTTCCAATAAATTGGAATATATTGAAAGCGGCAATCATTTGTATATTTTGCAATGTATTATATAATATATGTATCATCAATATATTATTAAATGTATTCAAATATATTAAATATTAGAAAATAAAAAGGGAAAATAATATATTACAATATATCACAATATATTTTAAGAAATATATTGGTAAATATATTTTCCTTTCGTAAGGGTAGAGAGGCAGTAGACATAATCTAGAGAGATTCATATTTAGAAATGTCTGTGGTATCTTTATGGAATGAGATATAAATCACATTATGACATACTGTATAATATACAGATACCTTGAGACAACTTCCCCATTGTGACATCTAGCCCTGGTTTCCCCAATAATGGACACATTTTAGAATATAAAATAGTTTTAAAAACAGTAGCCATACTCAGTTTTTAATTTGATATATATTTTACATTCAGTGAGCTCCTGAGGGCTGCCTGCATCCTCAAATGCTGAATGTTTGCAGGTCAAAACATGTACATTTGGATTGAGGTCAGGTGCCTGATTTTTCCTGCCAAGAGCAATCCACATTTGGCTCAGAATAAATCCTTAGTTGTGTTTCCTAACATATGATTGTCAAACGAACCATGCAATATGATGTTATGTTTTGAAACATTGCATCAGATTTAAGCATAAAAGATGTTCTTGGATACTTCACCCCACTGTCATTGTCACTCTCAATAAGCAGTAACATTACAAGACAAGTGTGCTGGTTTAAATGGCAAATGTACATGCTCAGGGCACATTATGAGTAGTTGGGGTTTCACTCGCCTTCTTTATTGTATTGAGAGAAAAGAAAACTATTTAATAGTATTAAGTATTATAATTGTTAATTGTCAAATTAATGTGCAACTTAACCTCCTTAACCTTGTCTGTAAAGTCAGGGGAAAGGGTTTACTACACATGCAAAATGCAATCATTTAATTGTATTTTTGAATTATATTAATTGTGAAAAGTGATTTACAAATTAAATTGAAAAGTGATTTACAAACTTTATGCAAGTTTATGCATCAAATATTACTCTAATACTGAGTAGAAAAAATACAGATGAAAAATACATCTCATACAGTCAGCAAGGCTGCATTTATTTAATAAAAAATTTATTACATTATTTCAATTACAGTCAATAGCTACTCAAATGTTATTTCTATTTAAAATAACTGTTTTCTATTTTATAATATTTTTAAATTAATATGTTTAAATTTCTCAGTCAATATTGGTACACAGTTATTAATAATAAAAAACAACAACATTTATTTGAAACAATTGTAACATTATAAATCTCTTGACTATCACATTTAGATAAAATAATGAAAGTATTTTTTGTTGTTGTTTTACTCACCCCAAATGTTTTATTAGTTGTGCCTTTTGGTCCGTCTCTCTCTTCATCAGATCTTTGACCGATGAATTGGGATATCACTTCGATAGACCAATCTACTTAGAGTGTAAACTAAACGAGTCAATTCACATCGGCATGCAATTATTTCATCCAGCTGCCGCTGATGACAGCATGAGCATTTCAAACTGCACTTTCCATGTCAAGCATTTCCTAAATAACTATTTTCTCTAAGAGGGCTTTCACACTGGCAGTTTAGTGCGGAACGGGGCACAGTTCGCATGAAAAACCACTAATGTGAACTCTGTCATCGGACCCTGGTGCGCACTGGGGTGCCGAACCCGAGACTACCTGGAGAAGGTGGTCTGAGTTCGGTTGCTCCCGAAATGTGGCGCAGTTCGCGTGAATGTTCAAGCAACACCGACTTGGGTTCGCACTTAAGTAAAGTAAAGTAAAGTAAAGTATCCCACGGATGCGTAACACTGTCAATATCATTGTTTCCTCAACACCCGAGAGAGCAGAGGTTGGTTCCACACACTCCTAAAAGTCAAAAATAACCAAAATAACAAAAAAATGACAACTATGCTCAGTCGCGTTGTGTTCTCCAGACGCTTTCCATGTGCGTAAGGTGACTGCAGAAACACCCGTGGGTTTGATACAACTATTGAGTGTGAAAGCAGACCAATGCTGCGGGCAGCGCAGGGAACAATCGTGCTCGGGCTCCTACCGCAAAAAATGAGCCCAGTGTAAAAGAGCTCAATGGGTGCGACTTTGTAAAGATGATGGATCGTCCTTATAAGGATGTCGTTTCACCCGTGCTTTTCTGGGTGCGGTCGTTATCTGGCACCGGGTGATGGTCACGATCACTGCCTCATGTGCCTGGGCATTTAACACACTGAGGTGGTTGCCACTTTGTGGGATGGTGGCAAAGCCTGAATTGGATCCAGAGATGACAACTATGCTTTCCCAGCCACCGAGAGGATAGGGCTCGAGTGGAGACCTCCATCTGGTGCCTTTCTTCATGGAAGTGCATGATGAGCTCACCGGGTCATGGGCGGCACCTTTTACTGCCAGAAACCAGCCAGTTGGGCTCCTCCTTTCTCACCACCCTCGTTGGTGGTGCAGCGAAGGGGTATTCAGCGATTCCCCCAGTATAGCGGTTGGTAGCAATGCAATTGTGTCCTAATTCCACCTCCTCCTGGAGGAGAGACCCGATGCTTCCCGGGCCTGTAGGCATTCGCCTGGTCTACCTGGCAGTGCCTATACAATTTGCGGGGGAAGCTGCTTCCGCCTTACAGACTATGGCATTCCTACGGGTCCCCCAGGCCAAGGCACTCTTCTGTGTCATCCACGCCACAAGGATAACAAATCTTTCTTGAGAAAGTTCTGTGCACCTCTGTCAATGACTTCTGTACGGCAGGCATACACTCCGCGATTTCAGCAAAATTTTTGTTAAATACCATCTCTCACTGTACGAGCAAATCACATGAGATGTCAGGCCAAGTCTCAGGATTTATGTGCTCACACTATACAGTCCATTCATCGAGCTGCAACTTGACTGCTCATACTATACGTGCAAAATAAAGACTTGAAACCCCCCACCTGGAAATGTGTAGCCTCCATCGCTTCCATCCAAGCCACATGCCATGTCATCATGGTATCAGGAGAGGGCTAATCCCCTCCAGTTACTGTCACGGTTGGTAAACCGTGATTTCGGGGTGTTGCACTTTGTGGTGAAATCTGTGTGTTTCGCGTCTGCACTGATTACCTTGTGGGCGTCTCCGTTAATTGTCATCAGCAATAGCTGTCACTCATTACTCATCCACTATATATTGGCTTGTCTTACGTCTTGTGAGATCGTTGTTTCATGTTTGATGTGGTTACCCTGTTCGTTGGCTTTAGTGTTATCTGTGTTGGATGTCTGTGTTTTCCCAGAACCTCATCCACTCTCCGCACGTTCACTCAGCCACGGACACTTACCTTCGGCTCTATTCCCCGCAGTTCCCGTGCCATCCTCTCCTGCTGCCTACTCACCGTCATCATCCGGACTACTCACCTTCTCTCCCCCATCATCTGGATTCCTCACCTCCTCACCACCACCACGGAGTGTCGTCTTCTCAGCCTCTTTGTTTATTTGTGTCTTTGTATTCCTCTCAGCCCATTAAAACTGTTAACTCGCATCTGCTTCCAGACTTTCCTTAATCCACCGTCAGATAAATAAGTCAGAGTGTATGAAATACCATTAGGCATTCTATTTCAATTGTAAATAATATTTCATAATATCACTGTATTTTTTTTTTACTTTTATTAAATAAATGCAGCCTCTGTAAACACGAGACTTACTTCAACAACACAAAAAATCTGGAGGGCCACTGTCCTGCAGATTTCAGCTCGAACCCTAATCAAACACACCTGTACAAGCTAATCAAGGTCTAAGGGTTACTAAAAGCAGCAGGAAGGTGAGTTTTAATCAAGGTTGGAGCAAAACTCTGCAGGACTGTTGCTCTCCAGGACCGACGTTGGCCACTTCTGATATAGACCTACAGTGGGTATAGAAAAGGATCAGCCCCCTTTAAAATAATCACATTTTGATGCTTTGCAGCCTAAAGAAAGATACAGTTTTTGTTTAACCCAGTTGTATTTACTCAGTGCAACTTATAACGTTCAAGTGAAAGATATAACACAAAAAAAAAAAAAAAAAAACTGAATCACTGAGTTGGAAAAAGGAAACCAACAAAGTTTCTGCACTAATACATTTTCACACAATCTAGTGTGATCTTGCTTCTTTCACATTGTGTTACATACTAAAACCTGGGTAAATACAATCTGAAGTAGGCTACATGTGTCTTGTTTCATGTTTCACACTGCTAATAGTTTATCATGGGTTAGTTGTTATTCCTAGTGTATGTAGACAGGGTTCAAGATATCACACTGCACATTTGCAAACCATGGGTTAACAAACTTGTTTGCATATTTATGAGGTTAATAACATTTACAAATGCTGCATGTGGTGAGTATGCAACCTGTTTTAATAAATGCTCATGGAAATGTCACCCCATAAATTATTCTGGCTGTATTAAGTCTTCTGAAATACACCACAAATAGTCAAGTCAAGTCAAGTCACCTTTATTTATATATCGCTTTAAACAAAAAAATATGGCGTCAAAGTAACTGAACAACATTCATCAGGAAAACAGTGTCTCAATAATGCAAAATGACAGTTAAAAGCAGTTCATCTTTGAATTCAGTGATGTCATCTCAGTTCAGTTTAATTAGTATCTGTGCAATCATTTGCAATCAATTCAACGATATCGCTGTAGATGAAGTGACCCCAACTAAGCAAGCCAGAGGCGACAGCGGCAAGGAACCAAATTGTGCAGGATTGTGCAGAAGAATCATCTGTTTCCTGTGGTCTTGGCCTGGTGCTCCTCTGAGACAAGGTTTTTACAGGGGATCTGTATCTGGGGCTCTAGTTGTCCTGGTCTCCGCTGTCTTTCAGGGATGTAGAGGTCCCTTCTAGGTGCTGATCCACCATCTGGTCTGGATACTTACTGGATCCAGACTGCAGTGACCCTCTGATCTGGATACAGACTGGATCTGGTGGCCACGGTGACCTCGGAACAAGAGAGTAACAGACTAATATTAACCTAGATGCCATTCTTCTAATGATGTAGCAAGTATGGGAAGTGTTCCCGGTTCTGGTTTACCTAATTAATGCAGCCTAAAAATCCTTTAACGGATTTGGATATTAAAAGTATATTAGTATGTTATGTGTAAGCCAGGTTAAAGAGATGGGTCTTTAATCTAGATTTAAACTGCAAGAGTGTGTTTGTCTCCCGAACAATGTTAGGTAGGTTATTCCAGAGTTTAGGCGCCAAATAGGAAAAGGATCTGCCACCCGCAGTTGATTTTGACATTCTAGGTATTTTTGAGAGTTTTGAGAACGCAGCGGACGTGGGGGATTATAGTGTAACAAGAGCTCATTCAAATACTGAGGTGCTAAACCATTCAGGGCTTTATAAGTAATAAGCAAAATTTTAAAATGTATGCATGGTTTGATAGGGAGCCAGTGCAGTGTGGACAGGACCGGGCTAATATGGTCATACTTCCTGGTTCTAGTAAGAACTCTTGCTGCTGCAAGACTAGTCTATAATTAAATAGTTCTTTGGAGTCAAGTTGTGGTTTTTCGATGAGAGGCTTAACACAAACAGCCAGTTTGAAGGTTTTGGGGACATATCCTAATGACAATGAGAAATTAATAATAGTCAGAGGAGGATCTATGAATTCTGGAAGCTGAATGGTTACAATTTTATTCCTAATAGTATCGATTTTAGAAGTAAATAATAGATGTCTCTTTATCACTTCAGTTAATGTTACTCTGTTATATGTCTTTGTTGAGCATTATTGATGTAAACACTTATGAGTGGTTTGTCTGTTGCTAAACATGACCACATGATGCACCTTAGGCATGGAAAGGCACCAAGACATTATACAATGTTTTATCTGAGACAATTTAATATCAAGTAGTGAAGCGTATTGACAATAGCAGCTGCTCTGTGTTGGAGCACATTTTGATATAATGCCCTTAAAATCTCCCAGCCTCTTAAATCGCTGAAAGCCGAGAGCATCTGGAGGGAAGGTTAGGTTATGGTGTGCCTTTTGTCTCTTGTCCTCTGGTACTTTTGCTTGAATAAAGGCCTGTGTTAAGTGCTGAACATAGAAGCAATTCTTTGGAGCCTCACACACTTCCTCTGGGGTAACTCTACATGAGGGGGGAGTCCTTGACCCAATTACAAAGAACACATTTGATATTTGCTGGATCATAGCAGAACCTACATGAGTGTTTGTCAAATTATATGCAGTGCAGGTGGGTGAATCCCTTGATACCGATAATGAATTATTAATTTTAAAGTGTTTGTTGTACTAATTTTATGCTGATACATTTAACACTGTAAAGCTGCTTTGACACAACCAGTATTGAATAAAGCTCTATACACCTATAAAGATGACTTGATTTGACTTGAATGATGTGAAAAGTCATTTTTTTACATCTTGACTAAGATTTAAAAATGTTTTTGCACTGCATGGTAAATCACGGTATGGCTCAGTATGGTTCACTTTTGGGGGAGTACAGTACCTGGTCCCTGGTACTTATTTTAGTACTAGCTCGGTTGAGCAATAAATAAATAAATGAATAAATAACGTCACTGAGACCAATGGGAATTACAAAAAGAAAAAAATAAAGCTACTCATTATTAAAATGTTTTGGTGCTGTATTATAATTTATAAAGTTTTTATGCATTTTTAGTAGTGTTTGTTGTACTATCTAATTTGTGACCATTGTTTAACAGTAGCATTTTACAATAAGAATAATTAAGAATACAATAAGAAAATAATTTTCTGATGTAGGACGGACACTTTTGTAGAAAAGGGCTGTTTTTCATTTAACAGAGATGTTTAAATAATATTAATATTAATCACGGGGAAAAAAAGTTTATTTAATTGTCAGGGTCAGACTGAGGGTTAATTAAAATGAATGAAAATAAACAGTTGCTGGTGCAAAAACCTTGACTAACATTTTAATTGGATCTCAGAGAAAAAAAATAATAAATCAAAAATGTATGATATGACCCTCTTAATTGGGTTCCCACTCTCTCTTGAAATGTATTCATTTAAAAAAAATGTGCTCTACCCTGAGGTCATGTTTTAGCAAGAAAACGTATCTTCATAAATTGAGTTCAGCATCTGTCCCTGTAGCACAATCAAAAAGAAGATTGAAAAACACCATTGATGTAGAGAGCAGATGTTTTATGAGTCACCTGGTGACCGATTCTGACAAACAGGAGTAAATTATAATATCATTACATAATATGATGATACTGAAGAGTATTAATAATGTAAAGTACTACTTCACTGGAATTATTTTAATTAATTCAAGTTTTCGAAAAAATAAATAACTAAACAACTAAATAATAATAATAATAATAATAATAATAATAATAATAATAATAATAATAATAATAATAATAATAATAATAAAATACCAGCAGGTAATTAGCTTTATATTATTTTAAATAAATTGTGTGAACAAAAAAATGTTAAATAATTATTTCAAACTCGAACTAAAAACAAAAATAAATACATAAATTGCATACATTATTTCTATCCATTTGGATTACAGAGTTTTAACATAAAACATTGAAGTCAATGGCCGCCATCAACTCTTTGTTTATGTTAAAACTGTGCAGTCCAAACAAATGGCAATTTTATATGCATTTTAGACACATATACCACACATACCATTAAAAACGTATATTTATGCCTAAATATATATTTTTAGAGTGTACCTAGCAACCTTTCCTTCCAAATTTACAATTGACACCCAGCTTATATAGAGCTGAAGAGTTCATGTTTATGTTTCAGTAGGTTCAGCTCCAATATAAAGCTAACACCAAATAAGTTACATCATTTCTACCTTCACAAACTGCTGTCAGGAACAGTTAGGAACAGATATAATCATTTGCAGACTTAAAATGGTAATGGGGAAACTTTTTGTTCTTGCCTCAGGGACAGCAAACACCTCTCAAGTGTTTCTGTTGTCTCCCGCATATCAAGAAGACATCGTTTGAAAAGAGTTTTTAAAGCCGGGACAGTGAGATCTTCAAAGGCGCAGATCAGTCAATGAGCAGCCCTTGTAGATATTTCGCACAACTTTTAGAATGTTTCAGTGCTGGATGAAGAAATGAATGAGATGAATAATTCATCTAGTGTGGAAGGTAGTACGCATTCATCTCAGGCGTTCTTGATAAACAAGTTTTAAATGATGTCTGATGTGGAGGTCTGAATGTCAGGCTGCAGACAACGGCCTTCCAGACTAATTCAGCTCAACTCCACTTTCTTCTCATCCTCTAGTCAAAAAGGCTACGGATGACCCTCTTACAAGTTATAATATGTTAGGAATGTATATTTTGTCTAAAAAAAGTTTAAACTTGACCCCTGCTGCTAACAGTCCATTTAATCAGTGACCTGAACTTTAGGGCACGCTTACATTTGGCCTCAGAACTGGGGTCTGGATTCATTAAAATAAAGTTTGTATGAAGTTACACTTAAAAACGTATCAGTTTTATCATGAAAATGACATATGTTATCTTAACTTTAAGAACGATCACAGAGCTGGAGCAGATTTTCTGTAAATAACTACTTGCATTTCATAAAATTTGACTTGAATTAGTGTAGACGTTCTTTTGAATCCTATATGATGCTTTTGCATCTGCCAATTATCAAGGAGTCTAAGCCCAGGCATTTATAGAGATTTAGAGCATTATTACCTCTGAATACCTCTTTATCTCAGTTTGTCGGTGTTGGCTCTGAAGATACACAGTGGCTTTCTCTTGTGCGTCAGGCAGCATACATGAAGAGAGGAGACGACTCGTGAGTAATGAACAGAAGAAATGGACCATATGACACTGTCATTCTGTTTGATATGTAATTCATCCACTGTCATACATGAGATGCTGTATTTAGACTGCGGCTTTCTAAAGACTAACGCTTTGTGGTGATATCTGCACATCAGGATGATGCCTCACAGCAGGCTGGATTTGTCTTTCAAATACTGAAGGAGTTATTATAAGAGGCCGGTAGTTTTTTATTCACAGACTCTTCGTGGCCAATTACAATTAGACGTCTATGCTTAACTATATCAAGTGCATTTCATCATTAGCTATGTTTCCATCCCCCTGTTTTTATGCTCATTATGAAGCATCTCATCATACCTGATGTTGGAGACTCTCGAGGTGGTTTTTGACTTGAGATGGAAATGCATTTAGTGAATAAATTCCTCCATGCGCATCAAAAAATGACTTGTGAATTTGCGCGATGGGACGGCATATCTTGACTAACTAGCAGACTGATCTTGTTGCAGATGTCTGAAATATTGTTATGGTCCTTCTGAAATGTCCGAGCAAAGTTTGTAGTCAAAGCATTTCTGTATTATTGTCTCCTGAGGCGCAAGTAATTAATTATATATGAAAATTATTATTTTCAGTAGCTTTATACTTTTCTCTGTGATACTTAGTGCCAGTTCATCAGGAAGTGACGATTTTGTTTTGACTCGTTGGAGCTTATTTGCAAATGTTTTATGCGATATTCCAATATTGCGATATTCTGTGCATAAATTAAATTCACAACTTTGGATGGATACCTGGCTAATGACATACGGAAGATGCATTTATCTAAAGGGCATTTTCTGGGAATCAAACCCATGACCTTGGTGTTGCTAGCACCTTACAAACACACACGCATGCACGCAAGCACAAACACGCACGCATGATTCAAAGGGATAGTTCACCCCCCCCCAAAAAATGTATTTTATTATCATTAGTTCCAAATGCATAAGATTTTTGTACATCTTCGGAGCACAATCAGAGAGCTTTTTTGACCCTCCATATACAGCAAGGGAAGAGAATAAATTGTTGAACGTTGTTGCTGTTCAAACGCTTTCAGGACGTTTCATGCTTTTTTCTGGAAGTGGTCCGACATGGACAAGATCAAATCTTTTCAGACCCCGTTTACACCTGTATTTAGTGTTGTCCACTTTTGACAAAAACACATCTTAATACCAGGGGTGTACAGAGGGCCTGTGTGTCATGATCCTGTCAGTTTGGCTGCTCTTGTTCTTGAGGCAGTGACACAATAAACTGGCATCAAATAACTGTTTGTCAAAGAGGGATGGGAGTGTTCAAGAATCATTATTATTTACAATTCTTCCTTGTGACAGACAGGCAAGTGGAACAGAAAATTCAGCTTTAACTTGCATTGAACCCAGAACACACCTTGAGGACATACACATTGTAGATGTTTAGCGAAAAAGTGCAGTGAGAGATTCACACTTTAGGGTCCATTCACACAGAACACGTTTCTGTTTAAAACCGGGAGACACGGGGAGGTGGAATAAAACAAGTCTAGAGAACTGTTTGAACTTATTTAACTTGAGTGCTGCATTTTTAGATGTTGTTTTCTAAGTGTTGTGTCAGGCAACATTCCTGTAGCTTAAACAGCAATGCATGGTGCGAGCTAAGCCACACAACTGATAAAAAAACATGCACTGTGAATACAATGTAAATAGTTTTGGTTAAAAGCGACTGCCAAATCCATAAAAGTAAATGTAACAAAAAACAAAGGAAGAGCCGCACAGCGGAATGCAAATGAACCTCTTACACATCCTGTGTTGCAGAATGACATGTATCAGTTTCTGAAGCGTAGGAACCTCAGATGGATCAGGCTAACCTTTAACGTTTCTTGCTTGCCAGTATTTGCATTTGAATTGCCTGCATCTATTAATGGCATCATACAGCGAGTGCATGCATTCAGCACACCTCACCTTTGTGTGACACCAAGCTGGCACTGAAAAGATTAAAGATCTCATGCAGATCCAACTATACAGTAATCTCTTGCTTTGTGCTTCTGTGTTGACGATGACGAGCTCCGTGCCTGCCTGCTGTATAATTATAAGCGCCTGTGTGGATACCCGATTGCCTGGAAGTAATGCAGTTATGCATATTTCATTGTAGACCCTGGCACTTTTGAGTTCAGCTCAGACAGATAACGTCACATAGAAGAGCTGTTCATTAGAAGGCACTGTAGAGGAGAAGGAGAGGGGTGAGCACTGTGACTCACTGCTCAGGTACTACCCGTATAATTCTGGAGTCACTGTTCCATCGGCAGAGGTCAGGGGTCAGAGGGCATGGGGTTAAGCGGCAGCATACTGGATGTCAATTTCTCACTATATCAGAGACCTATCAATACTATTCATCTGACAGAAAATCCTCAGCGTATCCTAAAAGATTATGCATGTGTTTGATATGCAGAGACCAGTGGCATGTGGTGGACTGAAATAAGTAAGATTTACTCCCTGTCTGGGTTTGTATTCTTTTTAAGGTTTTTGTTCATGGGCAACACTGGAACCAGTTGAGTGAAGTGAAGTAAATATTTCACACTCAAAATTATTTATTTAATTAGCCAAAAATGTAAAGAAAAATCTAAATGTACTGTAATTCAAAATACTATTTCCAGCAAAGCTCATGTGATGGATTTTAACAGCTCACATGATGCAAATAACTAATTAATTCACTTTTTTTTCCACACTTTCTTCATTATTTGACAGTACTGGAGCTTGATACAACAAATATTCTGTTTATATTATATTTAACTTGTTTTATTCTTTGTTCTTCTTCATTTTCCTCATATGTCTCATATTTCTTCTCAAGCTCTTCAGTGACTCTTGTCTTCTTGTTAAACAAGTAGCCTATGCACTAACTTTAGAAAAACTACAAATCTTAATTAGGGGCACATTTGTTTAGTGTGGTGTAAATAATGCCACAACTTAAATAGATAGACATTTATTCAAATGTATTTAATAAATCGTACAAACATTGGCACAAACAGTCTCGCAAACTATTGTTCTGAAAACACTGTAAAAATAGCACTCAAAGCTAACAATAACTTGTTATTTTTGTATGCAGTATGTATGCAGAAATCAGCAAATGGACTGTGGGCGGTCTAAAGGCATGGCTGTAACCACACTGTCATAAATCCATAACTTGTGGCTGAACAAAAATGATGTATGTTCTATTATTTAACAGTGCTTTTCAATCTGGTGTTTGTCCTCAGGGCCCTAATACCTGAAGAAAGAATTAGGTAAAAAAAAAAAAAATCACCACTGTCACTCTCAAATCTTGATTTACCGACACATCACAGCCACATTTCCATTCTCTCCATCAACCCAGAGCATGATGTAATTTCCTCTTTTGTCACTGGTGGACCTTCAACTCTAACTGCACCCACTCCTGTATCAGTTCAAGGCCACAAATATTATTCCCCCCATAACCCGTTCTCACTGGGTAAAACTAAAGTCAGAGAGATTAGAGACTTGTCTTTCGGATTTTTGAATGTGTATAAAATTCAAGGTTAGACTTGAAACTTTGCATGCTTGGACAAACCACCTCTCTCCAGATTCTCTCGCTGCGGGTTTGAGATTGGAAAAAAAAATAGATGAAAACATTTTTGGGGCCAGTGATGCATGGCCATCTGAATTAGGGCTGTAATATAGCGCTGCTCATAAATGTGAGATGGCATTGAGGAGGCGGGCGCTGCCGGCAGCACTGCCATTAGCACTCATTTTCCACTCTTAATAGCACAGGCACCTTGTTTAATAAGCATTAAAAACAGGTCATAAAGGGCAACAGAGCACTAAATTCCAGTGATCTGCTGAAAAGGCTGAATAGAATTGCCACCCTCACCTGGTCACTGCTAAAGACATGACAACAGAACCAGTCATGGGCCATTTATATGGGTCTAAAGCGTGCTTCATATGGGTTCGTATGAGTTTTCAAAGTCTCAGACCATGGGACTTATTACAGACAATGTAAACCCTTGAATTACAAGACATTCTATAATGGGACATATGAGCAAAAAAAAGATAAATTAAGTGCCAAAAGTGACATGGAAGAGCACTCATCTCCATCCACTTTAAGATTTATCACAACTACAGGGTCACAAGGGGCTGATTGATCCCAAATAGCCAGACCTTTGACTCATAGCAGAAAGCCTGAAACTTCTAGTCAACAACAGCCCAATTAGAATTGAAGGACTGCTTGACTGACGTGGAAAGTAGTGAATCACAGTTTAATTAGTTTACACCTGCCGTTTAGGAGTGATTGGAGATATACCACACAAACATAATGTAACCCTGTCAATTTTGCCCCAATAAAGTCCTGAAATGACCTTTAATGCAAACGAGTAAAACTAGGGTAAAATGCAATATCTAGTTCGCCACTAGGTGTCAGTGCACAATGAAACGTTCTTCTTCTGCTGTTTTCTGCCATTCGAGCTGCCTTGAAAAAAGCCTGGAAAACGGGAGCCAGAGCAGAAGTAAATTGTAAGATTTAAATTGATTTAGAAAACGAAACATATCCTCGAGGTTGAACTACATTGAAATATAGACGACACCTGTTGTAAAACGAAGTTATCTCGGTGAGTGAAAACTATCATTTTGTGTTGATTAGCTTGAAGCTAAAATGGTGAAATGACTAAAAAGTTTACATTTCAACATTACAGTGGATTACAGTGGATTAAAAAAAAAACAGTCTGGCTATCTACAATAGCAGTGGATGTTACCACACAGGTACATTTTGTTGTATATTTTGGTACAATGAAAAATGCATTTTGAAAGGAAATGATTTTGTTTGAGTCAAGTATGTTAATTTTGAGTTACTATGCTGTACTGTACTTTTGTTTGTCCAATTCCATTTGGTTGATTTTTAATTTTAAGTTGTATTATTGAACATATGGACTCTTAAATGATGAAAAGATGGAAAAATGATATTTAGTTGAACATTAATTAATTTTCTGCACATTTTTGTGTAGACTGTTTTTTTTTTTGAGGCTTCTTCTGGTCACGGATCCCTGATGTTCTTTCCACCGAAGCTGGATTCCTCTCTGTTTGCCCTGGTGCCTGGTTCCCTGGTCCACTGCCTCAACTAACAGCGCTGCAACGGTTCCATAGGGTGGTTTGATATGGACGCTGAGTATTGAAGGGGTGGTTGGACAGTTAAAATATTTGAGTGCACTCAAGGGTAACATTTTTTTTCTTTGAAAGATTTTCCCTTTTGTTTTGTTTCATGAGATCTCAAAAGTTGTGTCTGATTTGTTAACATCAGTGGTACTAATGCTATTTGAACTGAACTAAATACTGAATTTTGAACAAGGAAATAAGGAAATTAATCTGAATAAGAGCTACATTCAAACTTTAATCTATTGCCCTGTGCTTCTTTTGGAGTGGAATCTGTGAGTCTTTTGACCATATGATTAGTACATAACCAACCTCCTCATCGAATCTAGATTTAGATAACTCTTACAATAGATCCTTAGCCTGCCTATAAGCAGAAATACCACCGTAGGGTTACAGTTGTGGCGAGCCAGCCAGGAGGTTGGTACAGTGTGTAAAATAGACTCCACCCCAAAGCTGAAGTACACTAAGACCGCGTTTACTGCAAAATGGATCTTTGTAATCAGTTTAATGTGCATGGGTCTAGTTGTTTATATGTCACAGGCATAGACGAAGCCTATTCTGATGATGACATTACAGAGTTCTTTAAAGTTAACGGAGACATTAAGAAAGTAGTCAGAGTTCCCAATGACCCAGAACAACCCAGAGGCCGTGCACTCATTGAATACACAGCAGAGCGAACAATATCCAGACTCGACCCAGTACAACTAGGTAACCTGCCCAGTCCCAAGGATCCAGCAGTTACCTGGTGTGTCAAGACAGTCCGTGTGCTATGCCAAGAAGAACTAGGACGAGAACTCGCTCAGAAATGTTTAGCTGAATTGAGCTCTCTTGCTGAAATTAGTAAAGCTGGCTTTTGGGAAGCACTTCAAAATGAACTGCAGAGTGCCCAGCCCCAGACAGAACTTGCCCCTCCCAAAGCCCAGATACTCAGCTACAGCCCTCTGAAAATCCTGTTGCTGTCTCCACAAATGGTGGCAGTGCAGATGGTGATATGCAAACCAACAATGATATTGCTAATCCATTTGATGCAGTCACCCGCAACATCCCAACTACTGCTATAAGGAGTCAATTTCTTGATGAAGGCACAGTTAACCCACCTCATGTCCAAAAAGTTATTGTTGAACATTTCATTCGCAGTGACTCCACACCGTCTAGCTACAGTCAAAGCAGGATCCGTACATTCTCAGGGCGGCTGCCAAAACCAAATGGAGAAGTTGATTATGATTCCTGGCGTACTCAGGTAGACCTACTTCTTAGGGACGTGTCTGTCTCTGATTCACAGAAAGTAAGGAGAATTTTGGAGAGCCTCCTCAGCCCAGCAGCGGATATTGTTAAGCCACTTGGGACGGATGCAAGCCCTCAAGCTTACCTCACCCAGCTCGAGTCAGCATTTGGAGTGGTCGAAGATGGAGAGGAGCTATTTGCTACCTTCCTGGGCTCTAACCAAAACTCAGGTGAAAAACCCTCTGTCTATTTGGGCCGTCTCCAGACTCTCCTCACCAAAGCCGTAACCAGAGGGGGAGTTTCAGCTGCAGAGTCTGACAAGTACTTACTCCGGCAGTTCTGTAGGGGATGCTGGGACCAGAGTCTGATCATTGGCCTGCAGCTCGAACACAGGAAACCCAATCCCCCCTCATTCCCAGAATTGTTGCTGCTTTTGAGAACGGAGGAGGATAGGAGAGCAGCAAAGATGGATCGCATGAAAAAGCACCTTGGAAGCACGAAAGCTGCTGTACATATTCATTCAGCTATGAGCATGCCATCATTCGAACCTGAAGCTGCCCCCACTACAACAAAGAAACACGAGACAGATTCTAAGCTAGAAAAGGAAGTTGCAGAGTTGAGGATACAGGTTGCAAAGCTAATACAGCAAGGAAAGAAAGGAGAAAGGCATGAGGGAGTGTGGAGCCGTCCAGCCCAAGGTGAACCGCCTGCTAAGACTGAAAGTTTACTCGCGCAAGCTTCCAATAGAGACTCAAACCCCCAATCTCCGACACCACCTAAGCCCTGGTTCTGTTTTAAATGTGGGGGTGATGGCCACATCGCTGCAAAGTGCACTTTTGAACCCAATCCAGGCCTCGTCCGGAAAAAGAATGCAGAGCTCAAAGAAAAACGAAGCAAATTCTTGGCCAAGCAGGCAGCCAACAGAACATCTTTAAACTTCTAGAGGCTCCTGCCTTGGGGCGACCAGGAGCTGAGGACAAAGAATGTCCCATAGCATTGACTCACAATGAGTGCTTTTCTAAAAGCAGTAGTTCTTCTGGCTGCAAATTGCCGCCTGGACTTGTGGGACCCCGTTGCACTTCGAACATCTCTGTTGGAGACATGAAATGTGATGCTATTCTCGACACTGGATCCCAAGTAACAACAATTTCAGAGACTTTTCATTCTAAATACATGTCAAACTTACCTGTTCAGTCGATACACAATCTTCTCGAGGTCGAAGGGGCTGGAGGTCAAGCAGTGCCTTACCTGGGGTACGTGGAAGTTCATTTAACCTTCCCTGAGAATGTTACTGGAACAGAAGAACAAATGTCTGTTTTGGCACTCATTGTCCCTGAAAACCAGTTCAATAGCAAGGTTCCTGTCTTAATTGGCACAAATGTCTTGCTTGAGTTATACCAACGTGGAGTAGGCTATGACAAATTCAAGTTTCTCAGAAGATCAGACAGTTTTGCAGTACTACTCCAACATGTGGCCCGGGTATGCGAAAGAGAAGCTAAAGCTTGTCTAGTGAAATTGCACGGAGAAGAGCCCATTACTATTCCGGCAAGACAAAAAATTTGTCTTTTTGGGGATGTTAGAGTCGGAAAAGCCAATCCCAATATGACATTTGTCGTTGAACCCCCTGAATCTTCCTTCCTGCCAGGTGGGTTGTTCATTCAGTGTGCACTAATAAACATAAACACAAGAGCTTCAAACAAGATCCCTGTAGTCCTCAGCAACACCACAGATCACACTGTCACCCTACATCCAAAGTGTGTTATTGGTCAAGTGTCTGCAGTTCAAAGTGTAATGCCCATGAGCTCCTCTGCACAAGTCGATTCACAAACATCAAATGGCAAACATTCATTCAATCTGGATGACTCACCAATGCCAGAGGAGTGGAAGACACGCATTCGAGATAAACTGAACTCCATTCCTGAGGTTTTTGCGCTTGATGAGCTGTCATTTGGCCATACCACCGCCGTGAAACATACCATCCGTCTGCAGGACGAGATGCCCTTCAAAGAAAGATCCAGGCCGATACACCCCAGCGATCGAGAAGCTGTCAGACAACACCTTAGAGAGCTTCTGGATGCTGGTATAATAAGGGAATCCGAGAGCCCCTTTGCATCCCCAGTGGTTGTCGTGAAAAAGAAAAATGGAAAGATCAGACTATGCATCGACTATAGGAAGCTTAACAGCCGCACTATTAAGGATGCTTATGCTCTTCCTAACATCGAGGAGACGTTTTCTGCCCTGAGTGGAGCAAGGTGGTTCTCCGTGATGGATCTAAAGTCTGGTTATTACCAGGTGGAAATGGTGGAAGAAGATAAACACAAAACTGCGTTCACATGTCCATTAGGTTTCTACGAATTCAATCGTATGCCGCAAGGTGTCACCAACGCGCCTAGCACCTTTCAACGCCTTATGGAAAAGTGTGTTGGTGACCTACATCTTAGCGAGGTTTTGGTGTTTTTAGATGACATCATTGTCTTTTCCCAGACTCTAGAAGAGCACGAGGCAAGGCTCCTGAAGGTGCTTCATCGTCTCAAAAGCTATGGCCTAAAACTATCCCCAGAGAAGTGTCAGTTTTTCAAGTCCTCCGTGAAATATCTGGGCCATATTGTTGATGCTCAAGGAGTTCACACAGACCCAGATAAAGTGTCAGCTCTGAGAGATTGGCCCCGCCCTGGAAGCAGAGAAGAACTGAAACGCTTCCTCGGATTTTCAGGGTATTACAGAAGATTTGTGGAGGGCTACTCAAAAATCGCCAGGCCTCTCAACGCTCTCACCGCTGGGTACTATCCACCTAAAAAGAGGGGTAAAGTTTATAAAACACTGAGACCCAACACTGGTATAAGCCCCAGAGCACCCTTTGGCTCAGAGTGGACACCTGAGTGTGAGTCCTCTTTCAGAACACTGGTTGAAAAGTTGACATCGGCCCCTGTACTCGCTTTCGCAAATCCAAAGCTCCCATATGTGCTACATACAGACGCTTGCTGTGAGGGGTTAGGAGCAGCTCTTTATCAAGCTCAAGATGGAAAGCTCAGAGTAATAGCCTATGCCAGCAGAGGCTTATCCAAGAGCGAGAAGAACTACCCTACTCACAAACTAGAATTTCTAGCGTTAAAGTGGGCAGTTTGTGAGAAATTCTGTGATTACCTGTATGGTACAGACTTTTCAGTCCTAACAGATAACAACCCGCTTACCTATGTCCTTTCATCCGCAAAGCTCGACGCAGCCGGACACCGCTGGCTAGCGGCCCTCTCAACCTTCAGATTCAACATCAAATATCGAGCTGGACGTGCTAATGGTGATGCAGATGGACTGTCAAGGAGACCTCAAGCAGCTCCTCAAGAGGATCATGAGTACCTGCAGGAAAAAGAACGGATCAACTCAATGACAAACCGCCTTATAGAGGGGGAGATTCCATCTGATGCAGTCTCCGCTGTATGTCAACGCCATTCAGTAACTATGCACTTACCTGTCCTTGCTGAGTCCCTTGTTGTTGACGCCTCCTCTTTACCTGATCTATTCACTGGTACTGGACAAGACACTTACCTGGCATGACAAAAGAAAACTGGCATGAAGCACAAAGAAACGATCCATCAATTGGAAAAGTCATCACATTGTTAAAAAAAAGACAAAAGCCCCACTTCAAATCCGTAAAAGCTGAGTCACCTGAAGTCAAGTTGCTCCTTCGGGAGTGGGATAAGTTTGAGCTCATTGATGATGTCCTTTACAGGACGTGTTTTGACAGAGGAAACAAAATTCATCAGCTTGTCTTACCTGAGGAATTCAGAGAAAGAGCTCTCAAAGGCTTTCACGATGAGGTTGGTCACTTAGGGCCAGAGCGTGTGTTCAGTCTTGCTCGTGCCAGATGTTATTGGCCTAAAATGAAAAAAATCAGTTGAAAAGAAGGGTCACACATGCGAACGTTGTTTCAGAAGAAAAACTCAGCCACAAAGAGCAGCACCCATGGTGAATATTAAAACAACTTACCCGCTAGAGCTTGTTTGCATGGACTACTTGTCCCTTGAACCCGACAACCGTGACATCAGAAACATACTAGTCATCACTGACCATTTCACCCGCTTCGCAGTTGCTGTGCCAACAAAAGACCAAAAGGCCAGAACTGTTGCTAAAGCTCTCTGGGAAAACTTCCTGGTCTACTATGGGTTCCCTAGTCGCCTTCATAGTGATCAGGGACGTGACTTTGAATCCCACACAATCAAGGAGCTGTGTTCGCTCATAGGGGCTGAGAAAGTGCGCACCACCCCATACCATCCTCAGGGGAATCCTGTGGAGCGCTTTAACAGGACCCTTATCAGCATGCTCAGTACCCTTGACGAGAAAGACAAACATCACTGGCGAGACTTTGTGAGGCCTGTTGTACATGCGTACAACTGCACCAGGAATGATGCAACAGGTTACTCACCGTATGAGCTGATGTTCGGCAGGCAGCCGACTCTGCCAGTTGACCTCATACTTGGCCTGAAACCTCCAACTGAGACTCATACAACTCACTCAGAATATGTCCAAAACTTGCGCCAGAGACTCAAAGAAAGCTATGCACTAGCTGCAGAGAACTCCAAAAAGTCTGGAGAAAGAAATAAGCACAGATTTGATGCCAAGGTGAAAACTGCTGAATTAGAAGAAGGGGACCGTGTCTTGGTGAAGAATGTCAACGTCCGTGGCAAACACAAGTTAGCCGATAAATGGGAAAGGCCCATCCATATCGTTGTGAAACGGATTGACGGTGGTCCTGTGTATGTAGTCAAGCCAGAAACGGGAATTGGGCCTCGGCGTACACTTCACAGGGACTTACTTTTACCATGTGGATTTCTGCCAGTTGAGACTACTCCTGATTCAGTTCCACACCAAAGCAAACAAACTCAAATGCGCTTGAGGAATAGACAAACCCAAGAGATGGAATGTGAGTACTCGGACAGAGAAGAAGAGGATGATGGCTACTATGTGAATGAACCTCCACAGTTCACCACATGGGGACCCTATGTGCAAGAGTTCGAAGTCATTCCCATCAGTGGCTCTCAGTCTTCTCTGAACCCCATGGCTCCTGAGTTCAAATCGCTAGGACTCCAACCAATTCTTGATCACTCAGTTGCACCTCTTGACACACATACAGCTGTCCATCAGTCCCCAACCCAAAGTGGCCATGTCATCATAGACATTCCAGAAGATGAGATATTGCAAAGCACAGTGGTCACAGACCCAACACCAGCTCATGACACGGACAATGTTCAGAACAGGTTTGCTGTAACCCCTAAAAGGCACTCAGAAGTTACTTGTGGGGAAGAACAAGGTAAGCAGCCCAGGCGTGCAAACAGAGAAAGACACCCCCCACCCAAGTTCACCTATGAAGAGCTAGGGAAACCCCTAATCCTTGCCCTTAGTCAGTTTTTTGGGAAACTCCAAGACATTATTCCTGACCATCAGATACCTTGTCAGATTTAACGCACATGCAGGGACTCATGTGGTTTAGAGGGGGAGGGTGTAACCCTGTCAATTTTGCCCCAATAAAGTCCTGAAATGACCTTTAATGCAAACGAGTAAAACTAGGGTAAAATGCAATATCTAGTTCGCCACTAGGTGTCAGTGCACAATGAAACGTTCTTCTTCTGCTGTTTTCTGCCATTCGAGCTGCCTTGAAAAAAGCCTGGAAAACGGGAGCCAGAGCAGAAGTAAATTGTAAGATTTAAATTGATTTAGAAAACGAAACATATCCTCGAGGTTGAACTACATTGAAATATAGACGACACCTGTTGTAAAACGAAGTTATCTCGGTGAGTGAAAACTATCATTTTGTGTTGATTAGCTTGAAGCTAAAATGGTGAAATGACTAAAAAGTTTACATTTCAACATTACAGTGGATTACAGTGGATTAAAAAAAAAACAGTCTGGCTATCTACAATAGCAGTGGATGTTACCACACAGGTACATTTTGTTGTATATTTTGGTACAATGAAAAATGCATTTTGAAAGGAAATAATTTTGTTTGAGTCAAGTATGTTATTTTTTTGTTACTATGCTGTACTGTACTTTTGTTTGTCCAATTCCATTTGGTTGATTTTTAATTTTAAGTTGTATTATTGAACATATGGACTCTTAAATGATGAAAAGATGGAAAAATGATATTTAGTTGAACATTAATTAATTTTCTGCACATTTTTGTGTAGACTGTTTTTTTTTTTAGGCTTCTTCTGGTCACGGATCCCTGATGTTCTTTCCACCGAAGCTGGATTCCTCTCTGTTTGCCCTGGTGCCTGGTTCCCTGGTCCACTGCCTCAACTAACAGCGCTGCAACGGTTCCATAGGGTGGTTTGATATGGACGCTGAGTATTGAAGGGGTGGTTGGACAGTTAAAATATTTGAGTGCACTCAAGGGTAACATTTTTTTTCTTTGAAAGATTTTCCCTTTTGTTTTGTTTCATGAGATCTCAAAAGTTGTGTCTGATTTGTTAACATCAGTGGTACTAATGCTATGTGAACTGAACTAAATACTGAATTTTGAACAAGGAAATAAGGAAATTAATCTGAATAAGAGCTACATTCAAACTTTAATCTATTGCCCTGTGCTTCTTTTGGAGTGGAATCTGTGAGTCTTTTGACCATATGATTAGTACATAACCAACCTCCTCATCGAATCTAGATTTAGATAACTCCTACAATAGATCCTTAGCCTGCCTATACGCAGAAATACCACCGTAGGGTTACAATAAGAAAAAAATGAGCAGCAATCCCTAATAAAATGCTTAATACTGAATATCTCTAAAATATTTTATGTTTCTAAAAGCCTGTTCACTCAACACACAAATAAGATTTTTGTACATCTTCGGAGCACAATCAGAGAGCTTTTTTGACCCTCCATAGACAGCAAGGGAAGAGAATAAATTGTTGAACGTTGTTGCTGTTCAAACGCTTTCAGGACGTTTCATGCTTTTTTCTGGAAGTGGTCCGACATGGACAAGCTCAAAACTTTTCAGACCCCGTTTACACCTGTATTTAGTGTTGTCCACTTTTGACAAAAACACATCTTAATACCAGGGGTGTACATAGGGCCTGTGTGTCATGATCCTGTCAGTTTGGCTGCTCTTGTTCTTAAGGCAGTGACACAATAAACTGGCATCAAAGAACTGTTTGTCAAAGAGTGATGGGAGTGTTCAAGAATCATTATTTTTTACAATTCTTTCTTGTGACAGACAGGCAAGTGGAACAGAAAATTCAGCTTTAACTTGCATTGAACCCAGAACACACCTCGAGGACATACACATTGTAGATGTTTAGCGAAAAACTGCAGTGAGAGATTCACACTTTAGGGTCCATTCACACAGAACACGTTTCTGTTTAAAACCGGGAGACACGGGGAGGTGGAATGCATAAAATGCTTAATACTGAATATCTCTAAAATATTTTATGTTTCTAAAAGCCTGTTCACTCAACACACAAATATTGGGCATGAAAATTTGAGCCTGTCCTCCAACAAAAAAACGAGCATATAGGTAGTTTGTGCAAGCACCTTATTACGACATATATTTAAGTTTTAAAGTTAAGCGCCGTCTAGCGAGCGTAAAAATAATGACAGCATCGCGTTGCGTCTGTCGCCATGAATGGACATATAACGTCATTACCAATCAAAACGCACGTTTATTTAAATGCAATGTGTGGGCGTTTTACACTGATCTCACAGTATTTCCTACATATTTTACTACTGTAGGTGGCTTATTCGTTCGAATGACAACACCTAACCCCACCCCTAAACCTAACCCTCACAGAAATCATGCTAAATTATGGTTTATTGAGCATATATATTTTCGTGCACGTCCATTCCTGGGATCGAACCCATGATAGCATGATTACATATCAAGGTATAATGCAATATTCTACCAGCTTAACTACCCGAAATGCAAACCAGAGGGCAAATAAAAGAGTACAAAACATTAATATGAAAACGACCTTTTGCCGATAGGGGTGCAATTGTAGTATACGCTCTGATGGGTCGTATTTCAGAGATTTGGACAAACGACCTATACAAGCGTATTGGTTGGAGGACAGGTTGTATTTTTATTATGCTGCTAAGTGACTATGAGAGTGTTCAGGATGGCTGCTAGAGTGCTTGCTTACTGGTCAAAAGTCAAAAAGAGTTCATCCATACAAAATATGTTTTATAAGAAAAAAGTATTTTAGTCTTTCTAATTAATAATAATTCCCCATTTAATTAAATTACTTTCTATTTCTTTGTAATTATATGTGAAATATACTGGCAATATCTGAGTGAAAATTGTTTCTATGCATCTCTCTCTCTCTCTCTCTCTCTCTAGAAAGGCTGTTGAAGTGATAACTGTGTTTAAATGCACACAGATACAGGGACTCTGGCAGCAAGGCAAATAGGAAATGCTCAGTCATTTAGTTCAGACCAAAGGACATACATTTCATTGGGGGTGAATATGCAAATAATAAACGGCACGTCTGTCCTGCAATAACTTATGCCATTTTAGAAAGTTAATTGGTTTGAGTTGCACTGGGGAGCTGTAAAGTCTCTCCAACAATGGAATTAAATTTCACTGCTTAAGTCCTTACATGCAATAAAACCGGTGATAAAACTATTTTAATGTTACTGCTGTTCTCAGTGAATACAAATTATAAACACAGCATAGTATGTTGTAGAAAAGAGACAGCCAAAAACTGACTGGGCAGTTTGTTCAGTGCTTTTAAGCTCTATTTTTTAAGTGTTTTTCTGGGCTGTCAGTTGCCAGAGAAAATAATTTTGACTAATAATCCTTCAGATAATTGACTGACTGATAATAACAAAGACAAATATACAGTAATACATGGTCTATGAGGCAAGGCATTGAGTCTAGTGTGATAAAATTGCTTACTACCACCTTAACTGTGTGAGGTTCTGTCCAAATAGACTATTTATAGTGAACAGTTCTTAAGAGAACTATTGGTAACACTTTACATTAAGTTTCCCTTTATGAATGAGTTGTAAATGTTAATAACTTGCGAAAGTATGCAAGTTAATAACTTGCGAAATAGTTTTTTTTTTTTTTTTTTTTTGTATTTTTCTGGTGAAGTGTATTTTATTGTCATGCACTATAAGTACACAAAACTTAAACTTAAAACAACATTAATGAGCAAAACTAACTAAACTAAACCAAAGACTACAACTCAGGGCTTTAATGCACAAGAACCAAAGGAAAAGGGAACAAAACACAACAGATATGCAAAATACAAATACAACAGAATGCAATAATATATAAAAAATAATCATCTCCAAGCAGACAAACACAAACCTAAATGTGAAAATGTTATATAAATAAATGATATATTACATATTAATTATCAAAATTAGATACTTGTGAAAGTTCACATAAATTGTTATATAATTTCTGATAATTTTAAATTTGTGCCTTCTATTGCCTTATTTGTTATACACTGTTTCATTCTGAAAATCAAAAATATTGCACCTTGCATTTATCCAATATTTTTGTTGTATAGATGTGATGCTTAGTTATAATACTTGACTGCTTTTCAAGTATTATAAGTCATGGCCCAATGGTTAGAGAGGTGGACTTGTAACCTGAAGGTTGTGGGCTCGAGTTTCAGGTCCGGCAGGAATTATAGGTGGTGTTAGTGAATAACCAGCCATAACTAATGCCATCTCTTCTGTGTGTAACAATAATCTATATAATAATAAACTGATTATTGTGTCCATTTTACATTAACGTTCACTTTCATAGGTTATTAATGTTTATAACTCATTAATGAATGGTTCACAGATGTTCACTTTACTTTAAGGTTCATTTTTAGAGGTTAATAACATCTAAAATTTGTGATTAAATGTTTCACCCTACATAAAGTTTCACAGGTCACTACCCCCCATCAAAATAAAGTATGATAATTTCATCTTTAGAAACAAAAGATATCAGGTTTTAACTTTTTTTGTATGGATACACCTCATTAACTTTTAGAAAGTATAATGGGTAAGACACAGAGTAACTTCTGGTAAGAAACATAGCAATACAATTTACATCAGATATAAATGATTTAGATTGCTTTTTAAATGAGTTATTAGTCATTTGAAACCTCTTTATAAACCTTTTACAAAGGGAACCTTAATGTAAAGTTTTTCCAAACTACTTTTATCTTACTGTAAAGGACAGTTAAAAAATCTAAAGAAGGCTTTTCACAACAAAAAGCTGTTTGTGGAATGAAAGGATTACAGGGAGGTTAAGTGTTCATGGATGCTAATAAAAAATCTTAGTTTTTAAGAGTGTAGAGGAATTATCTTGGTAACCAGAAATTATTCCACCTAAAACTGTAGTCTTTCAACAAATGACACACATTTGTTTTGAGCGGAAAAATATAATTAATGCACTTTAACAAAAATGTAAAATAATAAGCTAGACATTTCTGCTTTGAAACCCAGTAGTTATCCATTAAAATAGTGTTATTGTAAAAGTGATTTGTTTCGATGTTATTAATATCTACAAGTGGTGGCACCGGCACCCCCGTCGACCCCAGGAGGTTAAGGATATGTTGAATATATTTCTAAAGGTCTCTTTTGTATGTCGTTATAAATCTAAAGACTGTTTTATGTCTTGGAGGCTGCACTTTGGGTTTTGTAGGAGGATTTATTCAACATCTGGCAAAGCTCCCTGACCCTGTAAAGCCGTGCCCCACGTCTATCTGTAATCCCTCCCTACATCTAACATGCATAAATCCACACTGCACTGAAGAATACATGCCGCATTACAGGAGATGCTCATATGACTGATTGAAACTGACTGGATACAGCTGCTGGTCACAACAGACAAGCTCAAGATAACCCCTGTACAAGATTATTCACGTAAAGAGGAACTCACACATCAGTCATAGTCCCTATTTAAAACTGAACAAATCAGCATGTCAAAATCATTCTTCCCATGCTATTCAGCTTCTTGTTTTCTGTTGTGATCTTCCTCTACTCCAACTGAAGCTACAAACTACAAAAAAGTTTCAAAAAATCAGCATCAGTGCAAAAGTTCTATATTCTTGACAGCATGTCAACAATCAGCACTTAACAATATTTTTTTTTTTTTTTTTTTTTTTACTGCACTTGTAAATACAGGTGCTGGTCATATGATTAGAATATCATCAAAAAGTTTATTTATTTCACAAAATCCATTCAAATAGTGAAACTTATATATTATATTCATTCATTATACACAGACTAATATATTTCAAATGTTTATTTCTTTTAATTTTGATGATTTTAACTTACAACTAAGGAAAATCCCAAATTCAGTATCTCTGAAAATTTGAATATAACTTAAGACCAAAACAAAGAAAGGATTTTTATTAATCTTGACCAACTAAAATGTATGAAAATGAAAAGGATAAGCATGTAAAGCACTCAATACTTAGTTAGGGCTTCTTTTGCCTGAATGACTGCAGCAATGCGGCGTGGCATGGAGTCGATCAGTCTGTGGCACTGCTCAGGTGTTATGTGAGCCCAGGTTGCTCTGATAGTGGTCTTCAGCTCTTCTGCACTGTTGGGTCTGGCATATCGCATCTTCCTCTTCACAATACCCCATAGACTATGGGGTTCAGATCAGGCGAGTTTGCTGGCCAATTAAGAACAGGGATACCATGGTCCTTAAGCCAGGTACTGGTAGCTTTGGCACTGTGTGCAGGTGCCAAGTCCTGTTGGAAAATGAAATTTGCATCTCCATAAAGTTGGTCAGCAGCAGGAAGCTCTAAAACTTCCTGGTATACGGCTGTGTTGACCTTGGACCTCAGAAAACACAGTGGACCAACACCAGCAGATGACATAATGGCACCTCAAACCATCACTGACTGTGTGAACTTTACACTGGACCTCAAGCAACGTGGACTGTGTGCCTCTCCTCTCTTCCTCCAGACTCTGGGACCCTGATTTCCAAAGGAAATGCAAAATTTACTTTCATCAGAGAACATAACTTTGGACCACTCAGCAGCAGTCCAGTCCTTGAAGCGAGACGCTTCTGACGCTGTCTGTTGTTCAAGAGTGGTTTGACACGAGGAATGCAAAGCTGAAACACATGTCTTGCATATGTCTCTGCGTAGTGGTTCTTGAAACAGTGACTCCAGCTGCAGTCCACTCCTTGTGAATCTCCCCCACATTTTTGAATGGGCTTTGTTTCACAATCTCCTCCAGGGTGTGGTTATCCTTATTGCTTGTACACTTTTTTCTACCACATCTTTTCCTTCCCTTTGCCTCTCTATTAATGTGCTTGGACACAGAGCTCTATGAAAAGCCACCCTCTTTTGTAATGATCTTTTGTGTCTTGCCCTCCTTGTGCAAGGTGTCAGTAGTCGTCTTTTGGACAACTGTCAAGACAGCAGTCTTCCCCATGATTGTGCAGCCTACAACTAGACTGTGAGATCATTAAAAGGCTTTGCAGGTGTTTTGAGTTAATTAACTGTTTAGAGTGTGACACCAGGTGTCTTCAATATTGAACCTTTTCACAATATTCTAATTTTCTAAGATGCTGAATTTGGGATTTTCCTTAGTTGTTTGAAATATATCAGTTTGTGTGTAATGCATGAATATAATATACAAGTTTCACTTTTTGAAGGGAATTACTGAAATAAATCAACTTTTTGTTGATATTCTAATTATATGACCAGCACCTGTAATATAATATTTATTAAATAAAATGCCAAGAGTGCTTAATTTTTTTTAACACATTTAAGTACACTTTTAAGTGCATTTCAGTGTAATGTAAAATTGAAATAGTTATTTTAAAGTATTGTGATGTTTTAATAATCGTTTGCCATGCTTTTAAGAATTACAGTACACTTATGAAGTATAGTGTTTAAGCACATCTGATCTCTTCTGGAAGCTGATTCCAGGCAGACTACGCTTGTTTTGTGTGAACCCTTGTTATTTCTAACTGACTCGATCCTAATGATCTGAGTGGTCTGTTATATTTTCGGTTTATATTCAGTGAGCATATCTGCAAAATATTTCGGTCCTACATCATTTAGTGACATATATACTAGTACAAGTACTTTAAAATCAATCCTAAATGCAACTGGAAACCAGTGTAAATGGACCTGAGGACTGGTGTGATATGCTCAGATTTTCTGGTTCTAGTCAGAATCCTGTCAGCAGCGTTCTGGATGAGTTGCAGCTGTCTAATGGTCTTTTTGGGAAGGCCGGTGAGGAGCCCATTACAATAGTCCACCCTGCTGGTGATAAAGGCATGAACAAGTTTCTCCAAGTCTTGAGTTAAAACGTCACATCTAATTCTTGCAATGTTTTTTAAATGATAGTATTCTGATTTAGTTATTGCTTTGACATGACTACTGAAACTAAGGTCTGTCAGAATCACACCAATATTCCTGACTTGATTTTTAGTTGTTTGACCCCTAGAGTCAAGGTATGCATTCACCTTGAAACCTTCATCTTTGTTTCCAAATGCAATGACTTCAGTTTTTTCTTTGTTTAACTGAAGAAAGTTCTGGCACATCCAACTATTAATTTCATCAATGCATTGGCAGAGGGAGTCAGTGGAGCTGTAGTCATTTGGAGATAAGGCTAGGTAAATCTGGGTATCATCAGCATAGCTGTGATATGCAATTTGGTTCTTTCTCATTATTTGACTTAGTGGGAGCATATACAGGCTAAACAAGAGAGGTGCAAGAATTGACCCTTGTGGAACTCCGCATGTCATGGACGTCCACTTAGACATAGGGCCGTTTCATAGTCAACGCATCTGTACGCATACGCGTCCCCGAGGCTACGCATCATTACGCTTCGGCCGCCATTTTGCGTCATTTTGCCTAGTTTTTGATACGCGACGAGCCAATGCACGCAATACTATGCGTTGTCGGTGGGGGCTACATTGCAAGTATTGTACATTAATTCAAGTATATTGTGTTTACAGAAGAAGAAGATTTGAATACAATGGTGGGCAAAGAGGAAAAATTATGCGAACTTATACGTATCCATACGTATTCATCCACATTTATCTCTGCGTTGCCTTTGTTGCTGCCGATGTAAAATCAGCAACAGAATGGCATTGTGATCTGAATATCACGCGAACCGACTCTACTAATATCACCCTGACTCTACTACCCCCTGTTGCGTGAGCGGTGTATTGCATACACGCATCACCCGTGACGCTTGCATCCAGTGTTTAGACTATGAAAGGGAGCGCGTCGCTCGCGTTGCTTGCTCGCGTTTCTCGCATTGACTATGTAAGGGCCCTTATGCTCTCCTATACTCACATAACAGCCTCTCCCTTCTAAGTATGACCTGAACCATTTGAGATCCATCCCAGAAAGCCCGACCCAGTTTTCCAGTCTCTCTAGTAGTATGTTATGATCGACAGTGTCAAACACAGCACTGAGATCTAGCAATACCAGCACCGATATTTTGCCAGAGTCACAATTTAAGCGAATATCATTCATTATCTTAATGAGTGCTGTCTCTGTGCTGTGATGCGGTCAAAAACCAGATTGAAAATTGTCTAGGTATCCATTTGAGTTTAAGTATTTGTTCAGCTGATTAAAAACTACCTTTTCTATAATTTTGCTATAAAAGGAAGATTAGATATTGGTCTAAAATTGCTCAAAATTATGTTATCAAGATGCTCTTTTTCAGGAGGGGCTTAACAACTGCAGTTTTTAGGGAGTTTGGAAATGTCCCAGAAAGAAGTGAGGTGTTCACCACTTCTAAGAGATCTGCTTCTAAGCAGTTAAGCACACTTTTGAAAAAATATGTGGGAAGTGTGTCAAGATAGCAGGTTGATGATTTTAAGTGCTGCACTGTCTTCCAGAATTTTGCTATCAATTGCTTCAAAAATAGACATAGTATCTTTTTGATATTGTGGCCTAATCTGTCTGACCTCTGCATTACTTGAGGATGTGCTAATCGGCTTCCTGATATTGATGATCTTCTAAGAAAAGAAGGATGCAAATTCATTGCATTTGCTGTCTGAGAGCATTTCACTGGGAATCTGACTTGGGGGGGGGGGGGGGGGTTGTCAGTCTCTCAACAGTGGCAAAAAGAGTACGAGTGTTTTACTGAATTAGTCAAATGTCCAATAATTTAATAAATATAATGATTGATTATACACAGATGTTCGGCATCCCAGGCATGTTTAATTGTCTACTTATATATATTTTTAAAAAACACTGTAGTATTTTAGATGTACTGTAAAGTATTTTCTAGTCTGATCCTACACTCCCCACATGTCTCACAGACTATGTGAAAATTATCTTTACAGACAAAGACAAACCATTTCACATACGATTTGCACATTTGTAAGCATAACTTAGCTTAGTTACTGGAAATTAAATCCCATACTGTCTGATAATGTTCTACTTTATAGCTGTATGCTAAAATATTAAGGTAACATGTAAATGTTTTTGTTTTTTTTCTGACACAGCCACTCACTTTCCTGAACTGTGACGTTAATGATAGCAGACAAAGAACATAGCCCCCCAGAAATTTAAGAATGAGTCATTAATAAAACATCTACTATATAATAATGAAATATTGGCAATGCATCAGTTATGACCTGTGTGGCGAGTGGGGCGGGGCTGAGAGGCGTGGGAATGAGGAGTGAGGCCAGGTGTAGTGATTGAAGATGAGCTGCACCTGCGCCCCACCGCCGGTATCGAGTCCCACGTAGGAGATGGAAGGATATAAAACTGGAGCAACTATAGTGAAGGACGAGACAGGACCAGGCCTGGGACATTATTTTATGTTTGCTTTTTATTTGGTGCGCACCAGTCGTCCGCGAGGGGCTGGTGCGCTGTTTTGTATTTATTTTTGAATATTAAAATGTTTTGATTGTGCGCCGGTTCCCGCCTCCTTCTTCCCGATGTATATGGAGTTTCAATATCATTACAACCTGTTTTTATACAGTCTATGGTTATGACTAACCACCCAAACTTTAAATCCCTGCTTCCTACTCACTCAACATTCTCTTGCAACTTCATTGGCTGTGGCTCAGTACTGCCCTCTAGCTTGTTGGAGACATTAATGTGCACATTATGACAGTGCCACGATGGTTTAAGTTAGCAAACTTAAAACATTAAAAGTGTACAAGTTTTTGCCTAGTAATCTGTACTAGTGTAATGCAGAATTATATGCAGTCAACGTGACATGATCCAATTATCATATAAATCATAGATGTCAGTCTTGAATAAACGGTATGTTCTAGATGCTTTCCATTCTCCCTTTATGAACATGGATGACAGAAACATGGATGACCCTTACAGGCAATGACACATATTCTTCAGGCAATGGAGATGTCACAGTCAATCCAGCTTGTCTTGTTAAATCTGTAACTCTGAAATGATGGGGCACATTTTCAGAGAGGCTGTAGGGAAGGACAAAGTGCCTTTAACCTGTGCCCCTCATGGTCCACTAGTAAGGTAGGTCCACATACATACAATATATATATATATATATATATATATATATATATATATATATATATATATATATATATATATATATATATATATAATCACACAACTGAACGAGTCCACAGAAAACTGTTAGATAACAGCTCTGTCAGACTATTCTTAAATTAATTTTATTATTATTCTGTAACATTAATAATGCACCAGTGGATTAGATAGTTTAATGTCAGCAAGATAACACATTACACAACCAGATGTTTGCACAATAAGCATGTATAAGACAACACTTACTTTGACAGCTGCATTTAAAAAAAATACATAATTCCTCATTGGATGTTCAGCAAACTTTATGATGGAAAAAAAGCATAATAGAGATGCTGTAATAGAGATAACAGCAGAATGACATTCTGCAATCGGCAGATTTATGCATTCTGCAAAGGCTTTGCATGGCAGCATGATTAAATCTGGCCTTTCTGTCATTTTTAGACGATAGTTCCGCTGAGTAAGTGGCACAGCGAGAAACATGTTGAGAGCGATTAACACATGTCATTAGACCTCCAGCATTTACACTTATAATAGACACATGGCAATGATGCATTTGTGAGGCATGTAGAAAGGGTGCATTCAAATTCTGGGGCAGAAATGTGGTTGTAGTAAGCACCATATATGTCACCAAAAAAAAATAAAAAATCACCCTGATTTTCATGACAACTGCAAAGTTTAAGGCACCGCATCTGAAGAGGGTTTATTGACTACAACACCAATATTAAAGGCCTGTTTTGTTCTTTTTTACAGGCTATGTTATTTTACAGCCATCTGTATTTCACCTATTTCCAGCTACTGCAGTTCAGAGAACTGAAAGCCGTTTGGGTAAAGAGAAACCACAACACAGAGTTATAGCATCACGCACCATGCAGACTGATTAATAATGTGCTTTGGCAGAAGACTAATGTGACAGAGCAGGCGCATTGCATACATGACCTTGTTAATGGACCGCTCTCCTCTAATGGAGGTCTTTTCCGGCAGCAGGGACTGTCAGCCCAACTCAGAGCTCATAATTTCAGAGGAATTCATAAAACATGGAATATCTTTAAAGTCATAAGCAGATATACTACAGTGAATTATTAATAACTTTTGGGAATGTAGGTGTTCCTGGGATCAGTAAAACATAGGAAACTCCTGGAATCAGAGGAACAACTGGAAAGAAAAAATGGGGACAGGAACACACACAAAACATGGAACAGAATCTGACATAATGACCCCCTCCGGAAGGCGTGTCCTCACGCAGTTTAATATCCAATGGGGGGGTGGGCACTCTGGATGTTCTTCAGGACAGACACTGGACCCGTTCGGGGTGCCATGACGGATCAGGGGAATTGGGAGGCCATGGCAGAGCAGGGGATCAGGAGCCATCCTGGGCTATGCTCTGGGGCTGGGCTGACACTGGAGCGAACTATGCAGCCTGGGCTAACACTGGAGCGAACTCTGGGGCCTGGGCCGACACCCTTCTCATCGCTAGTTTCCTCTTCTTGATGGGTGAGCTCTGGGGCTTGCCGCATTAATGTTCATTGGGTTTGCCACATTAACATCCTTTCGGCTTGCCACATTGGGTCCCGGATCGGGAACGGAGGCTCTCCAGACACCGATCCATTGCTTTCTTCCAGCTGATCCAGAACAGCGTCACAAGGGTTTCCCCTTCGAGGGAGCTGGTGTGGGAGGCGAGTGGCAAGAATGCCCCCGTGAAGTCGATCGAGTTGGGGCTTGTGTGAGCAATGGCGAAGAATTTCGCTCATTCCTCCATTTGATGCGGGTAAGAACGAGTGGGGAAACCAAAACATTTTAAACAATGGGGAAAAATGGGGAGAAAAGGCGCCATTTTTGTTTTAGGCTGTTCTGTCACACTACACTGGGATTGAGGGGCAAGGAGACACAGGAACTTTAAAGACATTTAACAGCCGACAGGGAACTCAAAACAGGGAACACTTTATACACATACTGTAGACAAATGGGATTACAGACTAGACACACATGGGATTAATGAAACAACATAGGAAACACCTGGAATTAAATCAATGCAAACGGGGTAACACCTGGAAAGAACACAATGGGAACAAGAAAACACACAAAACATGGAACAGAGTCTGACAGGGACCATCAAAATAAAGTGTTAGTCAATAGTTGCATAAACACATATAACTGTTCAAAAGCACTTTTTTGTTGTTTTTTTCAATTATTTTTGCATTACTTTAAACGAGTTTTAATCTTATATATATATATATATAACAATTGGATGCTCTTGTGAAGAAATAAGAGTTTAGCTGATTTTCAAAGTGTGGTTCATGTGGTAATGAATGCACTGAATACAGAGTTCAACTTGAGTTCATTTCAAGAGTGCATTAAGTTCATACATAAATACAGAGGAAAAGAGAACTCTGAGCTTGATCAAGTGAGAATCCATTCTGTTTCATATCTGCCAATTACTGTTACCTTGAAGTAAGCTTAATCAAAATTAAATCCACAGTATTTGAATTAAATAGGCATTTCTACTGTATATAGCTAAAGAAGGCATTTACTGTTTGGTTCCTTAACTTGAAACTAGAATACAACCATGACTGATGTATCTAAAGTCTTTTGACATTATTGCTGCTGTGTGGCTGTTGTAGCACTTAAATCTGTTTACATATGAATAAATTATCGTGTTATCCTTATGTTTACATGTAAACAGTATTCATAATGTTCTCAAATATTGAAGGCTCCAACATCTTCAATCCCCCCCCCCTCTCTCTATCCTTTCCTTTCTCTCTCTCTGCCTTTGAAAAGGACCCCAGGGACAGAAAGACAGAGAGTGTTTGTGGAAGGGTGAGATAGAGGCTTGTTAAAGCTTCTGTGCACACAAACAGAAATAAAATGAAGCCATCTAAAGAATTTTCATTAGAGGTATATGTTAGTCAGTATAGAGTGAGTGGAGGTGAGGAAACACAAGTTATTTCTTTCAAGCCTCCTTCAGTGAAGCAGAAGACAGGTCTGCTTTCTCTTTACTCTGAGAAACATTGGAAGAAGAATTCTTCAAATGCTTTGAGGTTATGCCTTTATCTGAAGTCACAAAGTATATCTCTCTGCACCGTGAATCATAACCATACCTTAATTATCATTATCAGTTATCAAAAATCATTGTATGCAAATAATATAATGTGAATTGATATGTGTGACATTTCAACAGAATATTATTATTATTATTATTATTAAATGGCACAATAAACTGTACTAATATGAAAGCATGTTCTTTATTCTTTACAGGTGTTTTACCTGCATTTTGAATGTTATGTTTTAGGGTTAACAGAAATGTCCGTAAAATTACTGGATAATGTCCTAGCAGAAAATTACCAGTATTTCTTCCCTGATTATTATTATTATTATTATTATTATTATTATTATTATTATTATTATTATTATTATTATTATTATTTACAGTGTATTAATAGCAGTAGTAGTACATTTGTAATTTGTAAAAATTCAAATTAATCTTAAATAATATCAAAATAAAAATTAAAGTAAAATATTGAAAAATTAAATAATACATAAAATATTAATTAATTATATATATATATATATATATACACACACACACACACACACACACACACACACACACAACATAACTTATTATTATTATCATTATTGTTATTATTATTATTAGTATTATTATATTAATATAAAATTATTATAATATTAATAAATATATATTTTACCAGCTGGGTGATATGCACTTTGGATTTTACAAATTGCTCACATGGTAGGAAAATTCTTCTTTATGGAATTTACTTACAAGAGGCTTGATTAATTCCTTTTTTTTATCACCACTCATTAATTGCATTAATTTTAGAACATTTCATTAAATAATTAATCACACTAAATTAACACATTAAATCAACTCATATTAAATTTCGTCAACTGGACCTTTGCAGTTTTATAAATGTGTTACTACATTAGATAGCACCTTAGAAATACTGTCATGTGAAATTAATGTAAGGGAAAACTATAGCATGTTTCACATAACTTTGATTAGGTTTATTTCAGTTTTACTGAGAAAAAAAGTCTAAGAGAGAATTAAAACCAACTTTTCATTTTCAAAATGTCAGTAACATTAGGTATTTTTAAAGATTGTGAGCTTTTTGATACTTTATTATATCACTTCAAAAATCCACTATTAAATCTAAATGAAAATGTACATCATACAGTTTTCCACAATAAGACACAAATAGCATCCATCAACTCTCCTTTTATAGATAAATCAAATCTGCCCCCCATGTGTGAAACCATATTGATGATGAATATCAGCAGATTTCACAAGCTGTTTCCCTGCCAAATGAGTACAACGTGAAAGCATTCAACTACAAAACTTTTCCCATGTGCTCAGCAGAAATGGATCATCAATGATGTCAAAAGCAGTGGTTAAGAGTTACCCATGAAAAGACAAGACCAATTAAGACATAACCTGAAACTAAGGTTTTCAGAGAGAATTGACACAAGGAGTAAACACATTTTACTAATGCCTGTAAAAAAGAGTGCATCATCTGGAATCCATGATGTTCAAATTTATCCATTGTCAACTGTGTAGAGATGCATGAATCATAGCTTACTCGGTAATTAAAACCAAGCAATATTGATAAGCTGTGATTTTCATCATTAGGTTTCTTTCTTATCTTAATGTCAAAAGCATGCAATATTCCACACATTATCTTACTGATTGTGAGGAACTCTCACCTTCAGATTGTGTACATAAGCTGGAGTGGCACCAATGGACAAAAATAGCACACGACTGCAGTAGAAAACTTAATATTAATATTGCTATTAACATCAAGCTGCAAGATTATTAGCATCAAGCTGAGAGAATATACATAGCCTAGTATCTATGCGACATGGTGGCTTTGCTTTATTTTGATTGATTCCATAAAGCAGCTCAACTTGTGACATATTCATCCCAAGACTGCAGACATTCAGGCCTAACTGTATTCAAACAACACCCTGACAAGCTTAATTGCTCTTAAGCTACCTATACCAACCTCACAACAAGACAGCCTTTCACGTCAGCTCAGCGAGAAAAGCGGTATTAAGCATTATTAAAGACGACTTAAATGGCATGACAATTTACTGGGACAAAATGCATGACAGCCAAATGCTAGCAGGCATCATAAATGCCCAGCAAGATGAATTAAGAGGTTTCGAACTCGAACGTGTTGGAGGCTTCTCGTTCTCGACACATCCCTAATGTAACCATCACATGTGTTAAGACTTTAAATATTTTAAGATGTTATTTAGAGCAGCAAAGTGCCTCGGGAACCTCCTTTAGAAAACGGTAGAGGTGCTACATCTGCAACAAAGATATTTTTAAATATTCCATGAACTCGTTTTTAAAGAGTGCAGGCTGTACAGGGCCCCATACAATTTAGCAGTGTCTGCTGAGGGGGTCTCTAGAGGGGAGGTAGATTATTTCTGTAAGAAGAGGCAGTTTAAAGCCATGAGGCCCGAAGCCGCAGTCTGACGATTCATGGGAGCTGTCAAACCGCGGGTCCGCTGGGAGCTGGTCCGAACAACGCTCACACAATGCTCAGTTAGAGGGAACGCTTTGATAACTATTCTGCTAATACAAGCAAACTTTACCATTAGCCAGCCGACTGTCGATGAAAGAGGCCAGAAAGTGACTTGTTCTCTGACAGGATGGGTGTTGTTGCTGCCTTTGGATCAAGTGTATCTGCTCTTGGAAACAGCAGTGGCCTCTATATTTTTCATTATTGCTGCGGGCAAAATAAAAAAAAGGAAAACTGGTTACAAATCTTTCTGTGTAAGATGGGAAATGAGTATGTTTAAGGATTTGATTAAAATGGAAACATCTGAAGACAAACCCTTTGGTTATCTGGAGGGAAATTGGTACTTTGCATGAGTAGCTGCACTGGATTGATAATGTAGTACTCAATGTAGTACATTTACATTTATCATAATCACTTCTGAGGCAACATGTAACTGCAAACATTATTAATATGCAAAGGGTTTGTTTTTCATGAATAATTAGGGAATGTTTTTTTCTATGTTAAAATACTTTCTCCTAGTCCAGTTTAAAACACAAATTAAACTATAAGTAACACTATGTATATATATATATATATATATATAATTCATGCATTTCTACTGTAGGGCCAAAAGCGAGCATGCTAGATATTTCAACTCCTAAAAAAAACTGGATAAACCTTGACAAGTAAAAACGTGTTTCGTTTGTGTTTTTAATATGTTTTAACACAATATTACAGTTTTTGGTAAAACTTTATTTTAAGGTGTCCTTTTTACAGTGTAATTACACCTTTAAGTACTGAGTAGTATTAATTAACTACATACATTTACTAATGTATATGGTTAGGGTTAGGGTTAGGATTAGGGTTTGGTTTAGGGTCACTTACAAATAATTATGCATAATTAAGTGTCATTACAATAGTAAATCCGTGTAGCGTAACAACCTTTTTAACCATTTTTTTTTTTTTTTTTTAGCTAACAGCTTTGTATAGTTGTATTGTGTTAGCATTACGTTATGTGGTTTTGTTGTATTTTGTAATTGTTTGTAAGTTTTCCTATTCTCTTTGTGTGTCTTTTAGTTATTAGATCAGCTGATTTGACAATTGCGGTGCCTCTTGTCAGCGGTTATTGAATACTCAGCTGGTGATTCCTTTTAAAACATATTTTTCACTATCCAGATGTGACTTTGGGCCATTTGCGTTGTTCTAGACTCCCTGTCAGCCGACAGACTAAAGATCCTTTTCAGTGTCTGTTTTATACTTAATTCATGGTCAGTGTAGGAGAGACCTGCCCTTTCGTCTGAATTTGTTCTCTGTTTATGTTGAGAGTAGTTAGGTAATTTTCTTCAGATTTTTATTTTATCTATTTATTTTGTTAGGTTAATTATATTGATTTATTTACTTGATTGGTTCTGGTTGTTGTTTTGGGCCTTGGGTCTCTATAAAGCCCAGTATCACTTAGTGACTGTTTCTCCTCATCGCTTAAATACATTTAAACCTTCAATTTATGGGGTTTTGTTTGGTTTCATTTTCGGTCTGATGGCTTAATGAGCGTCTCTATTCTTTTTTATTGCATCTTACCCCTAATGAACATAATAGTTAGTTTAATTAACATATTTTGTTGATCCTGAATCAACATTACTGTCCAGAAATATAGACTAAACTCATTCTCTACCTCTAAAACTAACCTTACCCGTAATTTATTCCTAAAATCAGTGTGAAAATGATAGCTGAGTTACAAAGGGCGTAGAAGCACCTATTCCTGATTGTAAGCCTAAAACAGATATTTCTTGAAAAGTTATCCTTAAATTCTGATTGGTTAATTGGAATGTTATTCCAGGAACATGTACTCTGGGAAAATCACGGTCACCGTCTTTGACCTTTCCAGTATGGGGGATGGCTTATGTATAGCAGCAAATAGGGCATCTATTTATACATATGTGTGATGTAAACAAGCTAAACCTCTTTGTGTTTTCAGTTAACCTTTAGTTAATCACGGTATTTTAATGTAAATGAGACAGGGAAACATCAAATGGGAAACATAAATTCACTCCGGAGACAGAGGTATCAGTCAAACAGAAATCTTTGCTCATAAACTCTGAGCTTTAACAAAAGTAAACAGGTTACTGGGATTCGAGATGAGCGGCAGCCAAGCCAGGTGCAGTGGGAGATTCCGACAGAGGGTACGGCGAGAGGCAAAGCCTGCAGAGAGCGTAGGTACCGTAGGCTTGATACCGCGTCCATTCAGGATCACAGCGTCTGAGTTGGTGGAGCACAGTAAGGAGCATTGAAGGGGAATGACTTCCAGACAAACTGCTTAGGATGAGACAGGACAGGACAACACTTAATACAGCAGGTAAGAGATGCGTCTTCAGCATTGATCGCTAGGAATAAAATGACAAAAGGGTTAGAGAAAGCAGAGGTAGAAATAGCAGGAGGAATCAGGGGAAAAGGGGAATCAGGTGGAATGATTGGGTAAGTGGGAACAGCTGGGACTAATGAAGTTAAAGTGATGGTGTAGAGAAAGAGTGTGTAGGATGACCACAAGAGGGGGACAGAGAAAGGAAGAAACCGGATCATGACAGTCCCCTTTCCCTCAACGAGCACCTCCTGGTGCTCCAAAGGAGGAGGACTGGCAAGACCGAAGGAAATCATCCATGAGCGAAGGGTCCAAGATGTCCCGGGAGGGGACCCAGCTTCTCTCCTCTGGCCCATACCCCTCCCAATCGACTAAGTACTGGTGACCACGACCCCGGCGATGCGTGTCAAGGATGTGATGAACCCTATAGGCAGGGGAATCATTAATTTGAACAGGAGGACAGACCGGACAAGAGGGCGCACGAACGACGGGCTTAATATGTGAAACATGGAAAACTGGATGAACGCTACGGAGATGGGATGGAAGGCGAAGCCGTACCGCAACAGGGTTAATGTTCTTAATAAAACGAAAAGGGCCGATAAAATGGGGTGCCAGCTTATGGGACTTGGACTGTAATGGTAAGTGCGCCTACAACGATCGAGAACGGGAGGGAATTGTGCGCATACTCTGCCCAGGAATAATAACCTCTGGGATCTCGGCTGCAGAGAGGGGGTCATTGAGGCGAGAAAGGGCATCAGCCTTGGCATTCTTAGAACCCAGACAATAGGAAATGAAGAAGTCGAAACGCGTAAAAAATAGAGCCCAGCGGGCTTGGCGAGTGTTGAGTCTTTTAGCTGAACATATGTACTCGAGATTATGATGGTCAGTCCAAATGACGAAAGGAGCAGAGGAGCCCTCCAACCAATGTCTCCACTCACCGAGTGCCAACCGGACAGCTTGTAGTTCGCGGTTGCCTATATCATAGTTACGTTCAGCGGGCGTGAGACGATGAGAATAAAAGGCACAGGGATGTACTTTCCCATCCGTGGAGGAGCGCTGGGAAAGAACAGCCCCGTCCCCGACCTCCGAAGCGTCGACCTCGACAATAAATTGTTTCGAGACATTGGGAGAGTGTAAGATAGGAGCGGAGGTAAAAAGCATTTTAAGCTGGTCAAAAGCCACCTGGGCCGCCTCTGACCATCTGAAGCGCTACTTCACAGAAGTTAGAGCAGTAAGAGGTGCGGCGACTTGGCTAAAGTTACGTATGAAATTACGGTAAGAGTTTGCAAAACCAAGAAAGCGTTGGAGCACAACCCGAGAGTCAGGAACGGGCCACTCGCTGACCGCGCATACCTTTGCCGGATCCATACTGACTCCCTCTGCTGAAATGATTGAGCCCAAAAATGTGACTGACGGTACATGAAACAAGCATTTCTCAGCTTTGACAAAAAGTAGATTCTCCAACAAACGTTGGAGGACACGCCGAACGTTTTGGACATGAATTTGGAGTGAGGGAGAGAAAATAAGAATGTCATCGAGATAGACCAAAACAAAAATATTAAGCATATCTCGTAGGACGTCGTTAATAAGGGCCTGGAACATGGTGGGGGCGTTGACTAAACTTAAGGGGAGGACCCTTTATTCAACGTAACCAAGGGGTGTGTTAAAGGTGGTTTTCCACTCATTACCTTCTTTGATATGGACTAAATGATAAGCGTTACGAAGATCAAGTTTGGTGAAAATCCTAGCCCCCTGTAGGATCTCGAAGACCGACGACATTAAAGGCAAGGGATAACGATTCTTGACAGTGATCTCGTTCAGCCCTCGATAATCGATACAGGGACGCGACGAACCGTCTTTCTTTTTGACAAAAAACCCCCCTGCTCCAGCGGGTGATGAGGAAGGCGAATTCGTACCAGCATTGAGGGAATCGTACAGGTAATTCGCCAGTGCCTCACGTTCGAGCATCAAGAGTATCAAGGCGAGCGGGTACCTCGCGCATGAATTTCTTGTCCTTGAGATCAGGATTTAATACCTCCAGGAAGCGTGCACCCAGAGCCGGTTCGTTCCACCCACAGGATGTGGACAGGGTGCAAGACTCTATGGAGAAGTCGGTAACAGAGCGCCTACTCTGGCAAAGGGAAGAAAGGAGTCGTGAGGCCTCTTCTCTGTGGGCCGACCGGTCAAAGACACGGATCATCTCTCACTTGAAGAGAGTAAAGTCAGTGACGCAACCACTCTGCGACTCACAGTTTGCCGCCCCCCATTCCCGTGCTCGTCCCGCGAGGAGGGAGATAACGTAGGCCACCTTGGCCCGGTCCTAAACATAAGTAGCGGGCTGAAACAAAAAAACTACCTCGCACTGGGTGAGAAAGGAGCGGCATTGAGTTGGCTCACCAGAGTAGACAGGGGGATTGTTGATTTGCGGTTCAGGCACCTCACGGATCTCAGTGTTGGGTGGCTCATGACGAATCTGATGCACCCGATGAGAGAGGTCAGCCATCTGGTTGGCAAGGGAGTCGACAGCCTTGCGAGAGGTGGATATCTCCTGCTCGTGTCTGCCTAACATATTACCCTGGAGCTCGACCGCCGATTGAAAGGGATTGCTGCTCGCCTGGTCTATAACTGTTCAGTTTATTCTGTTATAGTAGAGAAAGTGGACCAAAAGGCGAGACTCTCAATCACGGTCTTTTAATGTAAATGAGACAGTCAAAGAATCAATTGGGAAACATAAATTCACTCCGGAGACAGAGGTATCATTCAAACAGAAATCTTCGCTCGTAAATCCTGAGCTTTAACAAAAGTAAACAGGTTACTGGGATTCGAGATGAGCGGCAGCCGAGCCAGGTGCAGTGGGAGATTCCGACAGAGGATACGGCGAGAGGCGAAGCCTGCAGAGAGCGTGGGTACCGTAGGCTGGATACCGTGTCTGTTCAGGACCACAGCGTCTGAGTTGGTAGAGCACAGTAAGGAGCGTTGAAGGGGAATAACTTCCAGACAAACCGCTTAGGACGAGACAGGACAGGACAACACTTGATACAGCGGGTAAGAGATGTGTCTTCAGCATTGATCGCTAGGAATAAACTGACAAAAGGGTTAGAGAAAGCGGAGGTAGAAATAGCAGGAGGAATCAGGGGAAAAGGGGAAACAGGTGGAATGATTGGGTAAGTGGGAACAGGTGGGACTAATGAAGTTAAAGTGATCGTGTAGAGAAAGAGTGTGTAGGATGACCACAAGAGGGGGACAGAGAAAGTAAGAACCCGGATCATGACAAGGGATGTAGAATATGGTCATGCAGTATTTGTGCTTTATAAGTACTAATAAATAGGCATCAAATTAATGATAGGCATGGGAAACTTTTTTTTGTTTTTTGGGGGGGTAGGATTAGCTAATAGAATATATAGTTTGTACTGTATAAAAGTCATTATGTCTATGCAGAGCCCTTATAAAACACAAACACCTAACATGTGTGTGAGAGGAATACAGAATAACATAATTTTCACTGGTGGTCTCAAACTGTACATCAAAGGAGGCTGTATCATAAATACAACAATTATAAATCTCTAAATAAATAAAATATTACACTCATTTTGCTTTGTGAGACATGGTTAATGAGTTATTCAGCTCAGCAAAGCAGATGGGTGGATAAGACTGTTTCAGTGTCACTGAAGCTGGCCACTATGGGCTAATCCAGACAGAGGACATGACAGGAGGGGTCACAGGACACGGGGCAACAACATCTACTGGACACGGGTCGACCACATCTACTGGACACGGGGGGACCACATCTACTGGACACGGGGGGACCACATCTACTGGACACGGGGGGACCACATCTACTGGACACGGGGGGACAACAGGACACGGGGGGGGCAACGGCTGGACACTCGGGATTTCTGGGGACAGGGTCAGGGGACAAGACAGGACTGACGGGGACTTCTAAAATTTGAACAAGACGGGACAAATAATCAGACAAAGCTTTAGCAGCTATGATAACTGGCATCTCCTTACGAGATGAGACAGACTGTACTAGAGTTTCTGCTGCAGAGTCGGCCGCGGCTCTCTCCTCCGCTCTCACGACTGCAGACTTGAATACAGCTCTCTTCAATCAATCAATCACCTTTATTTATATAGTGCTTTAAACAAAATACATTGCGCCAAAGCACTGAACAACATTCATTTGGAAAACAGTGTCTCAATAATGCAAAATGATAGTTAAAGGCAGTTCATCATTGAATTTAGTTATGTCATCTCTGTTCAGTTGAAATAGTGTCTGTTTTAATTTGTAATCAAGTCAATGATATCGCTGTAGATGAAGTGACCCCAACTAAGCAAGCCAGAGGCGACAGCGGCAAGGAACCGAAACTCCATCGGTGACAGAATGGAGAAAAAAAAACCTTGGGAGAAACCAGGCTCAGTTGGGGGGCCAGTTCTCCTCTGACCAGACGAAACCAGTAGTTCAATTCCAGGCTGCAGCAAAGTCAGATTGTGCAGAAGAATCATCTGTTTCCTGTGGTCTTGTCCTGGTGGTCCTCTGAGACAAGGTCTTTACAGGGGATCTGTATCTGGGGCTCTAGTTGTCCTGGTCTCCGCTGTCTTTCAGGGCAGTAGAGGTCCTTTCTAGGTGCTGATCCACCATCTGGTCTGGATACGTACTGGATCCGGGTGACTGCAGTGACCCTCTGATCTGGACACAGACTGGATCTGGTGGCCACGGTGACCTCGGAACAAGAGAGAAACAGACAAATATTAGCGTAGATGCCATTCTTCTAATGATGTAGAAAGTACGGTGGTATGTGAAGTGTTCCGGTTCCAGTTTACCTAATTAATGCAGCCTGAAAATCCTTTAACGGATTTGGATATTAAAAGCATATTAGTATGTTATGTGTATGCCAGGTTAAAGAGATGGGTCTTTAATCTAGATTTAAACTGCAAGAGTGTGTCTGGCTCCCGAACAATGTTAGGTAGGTTATTCCAGAGTTTAGGCGCCAAATAGGAAAAGGATCTGCCGCCCGCAGTTGATTTTGATATTCTAGGTATTATCAAATTGCCTGAGTTTTGAGAACGTAGCGGACGTAGAGGAGTATAATGTAAAAGGAGCTCATTCAAATACTGAGGTGCTAAACCATTCAGGGCTTTATAAGTAATAAGCAATATTTTAAAATCTATACGATGTTTGATAGGGAGCCAGTGCAGTGTGGACAGGACCGGGCTAATATGGTCATACTTCCTGGTTCTAGTAAGAACTCTTGCTGCTGCATTTTGGACTAGCTGTAGTTTGTTTACCAAGCGTGCAGAACAACCACCCAATAAAGCATTACAATAGTCTAACCTTGAAGTCATAAATGCATGGATTAACATTTCTGCATTTGACATTGAGAGCATAGGCCGTAATTTAGATATATTTTTGAGATGGAAAAATGCAGTTTTACAAATGCTAGAAATGTGGCTTTCTAAGGAAAGATTGCGATCAAGTAGCACACCTAGGTTCCTAACTGATGACGAAGAATTGACAGAGCAACCATCAAGTCTTAGACAGTGTTCTAGGTTATTACAAGTAGAGTTTTTAGGCCCTATGATTAACACCTCTGTTTTTTCTGAATTTAGCAGTAAGAAATTACTCGTCATCCAATTTTTTATATCGACTATGCATTCCATTAGTTTTTCAAATTGGTGTGTTTCACCGGGCTGCGAGGAAATATAGAGCTGCGTATCATCAGCATAACAGTGAAAGCTAACACCATGTTTCCTGATGATATCTCCCAAGGGTAACATATAAAGCGTGAAGAGTAGCGGCCCTAGAACTGAGCCTTGAGGTACTCCATACTGCACTTGTGATCGATATGATACATCTTCATTCACTGCTACGAACTGATGGCGGTCATATAAGTACGATTTAAACCATGCTAATGCACTTCCACTGATGCCAACAAAGTGTTCAAGTCTATGCAAAAGAATGTTGTGGTCAATTGCGTCAAACGCAGCACTAAGATCCAATAAAACTAATAGAGAGATACACCCACGATCAGATGATAAGAGCAGATCATTTGTAACTCTAAGGAGAGCAGTTTCAGTACTATGATACGGTCTAAATCCTGACTGGAAATCCTCACATATACCATTTTTCTCTAAGAAGGAATATAATTGTGAGGATACCACCTTTTCTAGTATCTTGGACAGAAAAGGGAGATTCGAGATTGGTCTATAATTAACTAGTTCTCTGGGGTCAAGTTGTGGCTTTTTTATGAGAGGCTTAATAACAGCCAGCTTGAAGGTTTTGGGGACATATCCTAATGACACTGAGGAATTAATAATAGTCAGAAGAGGACCTATGACTTCTGGAAGCACCTCTTTTAAGAGCTTAGATGGTATAGGGTCTAACATACATGTTGTAAGTTTAGATGATTTAACAAGTTTATACAATTCTTCCTCTCCTATAGTAGAGAATGAGTGGAACTGTTCCTCAGGGGGTCTATAGTGCACTGTCTGATGCGAAACTGTAGCTGACGCCTGAATGGTTGCAATTTTATCTCTAATAGTATCGATTTTAGAAGTAAAGTAGTTCATAAAGTCATTACTGCTGTGGTGTTGGGAAATGTCAACACTTGTTGAGGCTTTATTTTTCGTTAATTTAGCCACTGTATTGAATAAATACCTGGGGTTATGTTTGTTTTCTTCTAAAAGAGAAGAAAAGTAATCAGATCTAGCAGTTTTTAATGCTTTTCTGTAGGATATGCTACTTTCCCGCCAAGCAATACGAAATACCTCTAGTTTTGTTTTCCTCCAGCTGCGCTCCATTTTTCGGGCTGCTCTCTTTAGGGTGCGAGTATGCTCATTATACCATGGTGTCAAACTGTTTTCCTTAACCTTTCTTAAGCGTAAAGGAGCAACTGTATTTAAAGTGCTAGAAAAGAGAGAGTCCATAGTTTCTGTTACATCATCAAGTTGTTCTGAGGTTTTGGATATGCTAAGGAATTCGGATACATCAGGAAGATAACTTAAAAAGCAGTCTTTTGTGGTAGAAGTGATGGTTCTTCGATACTTGTAACAAGAAGTAGAATTTACAATTTTGGCTATATGAAGTTTACACAGAACTAAATAATGATCTGAGATATCATCACTTGGCTGAATAATTTCAACACTATCAACATCAATTCCATGTGACAGTATTAAATCTAGAGTATGATTTCGACAATGAGTAGGTCCTGAAACGTGTTGTCTAACACCAATAGAGTTCAGAATGTCTATAAATGCTGATCCCAATGCATCTTTTTCATTATCGACATGGATATTAAAATCACCAACTATTAAGACTTTATCTGCAGCCAGAACTAACTCGGATGTAAAATCACCAAACTCTTTAATAAAGTCTGTATGGTGCCCTGGTGGCCTGTATACAGTAGCCAGTACAAACATAACAGGGGATTTATCATTAACATTGGTTTCTCTGGATAATGTTATATGAAGCACCATTACTTCAAACGAGTTATACTTGAAGCCTGCCCTCTGAGAAATCCTGAAAACATTATTATAAATTGAAGCAACTCCTCCCCCTTTGCCTTTTAGACGCGGCTCGTGTTTATAACAATAATCTTGGGGGGTGGACTCATTTAAAATAATGTAATCATCAGGTTTTAGCCAGGTTTCTGTCAAGCAGAGCACATCTATATTATGATCAGTTATCATATTATTTACAAAAAGTGTTTTCGTAGAAATGGATCTGATATTCAATAAGCCAATCTTTATCATTTGTTTATCCATATTGCATTTGTTTTTTATTTGTTGAACGTCAATTAAATTGTTAACCTTAACTTGGTTTGGACGTTTTTTGTATTTTCTAGTTCGGGGAACAGACACAGTCTCTATAATGTGATATCTAGGTGAAAGAGTCTCTATGTGCTGAGAATTAACTGACCTCTGTGACGGGAGGCAGCCAGCAGACGGTCGGTTAAGCCAGTCTGTCTGCTTCCTGACCTGGGCCCCAGTTAGTCAAGTATAAACACTAAGACTATTTGCCATATTTCTAGACAGAAGAGTGGCGCCACCCCAGGAGGGATGAAGACCATCTCTTTTAAACAGGTCAGGTCTGCCCCAAAAGCTCGTCCAATTGTCTATGAAACCTATGTTATTCTGTGGGCACCACTTAGACATCCAGCCATTGAGTGATGACAATCTGCTATGCATCTCGTCACCACGGTAAGCAGGGAGGGGACCAGAGCATATTACAGTGTCTGACATCGTGCTTGCAAGTTCACACACCTCTTTAAAGTTATTTTTAGTGATCTCCGACTGGCGAAGTCGAACATCATTAGCGCCGGCATGAATAACAATCTTACTGTATTTACGTTTAGCATTAGCCAGCACTTTTAAATTTGCCAAGATGTCAGGCGCTCTGGCTCCCGGTAAACATTTGACTATGGTGGCTGGTGTCTCTATATTCACGTTCCGTACAATAGAATCGCCAATAACTAGAGCACTTTCATCAGGTTTCTCAGTGGGTGCATCACTGAGTGGGGAGAACCTGTTTAATGTTTTGATCGGAACAGAAGAGCGGTGTTTTGACCCACGACTACGCTGCCTCACCGTCACCCAGTTGCCCTGCTGCAGGGGCTCTGCCGGAACCGGACAATGTACAGGAATCCCTGAGCTAGACGCATCCAAAGCCATATCTAGAGCCCTAACATTCTTACTGTCCTCAATTAAAGTTTGGATGCGTGCCTCTAATTCTGAAATCTTCTCTGTCAGCCTAACTGTTTCCCTGCATTTATCACATGTGAATCCCTCATCAGCGACAGAGATAGATAAACTGTACATGTGGCAAGAGGTGCAAATAACAATTGTAGGAGAAGCCATTACTCACCGTGCTTGATGAAATATTCTTACTGCGGTTGTTTGATGAACTTGTGGAAAACTGCAGCGTGAGAGAGGAGAGGAGAAAAGAAAACGCTAATGACAAGCTAACGAGTGCTAACGCTTTGCAGGTGTGCTGCAGTCACGGAAGAGTGAACGATCAAAGTTAATCTGATAAGATTGAATCGTAATATCAGAAATATGGTGTGAATTAAGTTATATTTTACAATTTAAAAAACAAACAAACAGACAGTGATAGTAAGAAAGATTATAGAGAAAAAATATAAAATAAAAACAGCTACATGGAGCTATGATTAGCTACAGAAGGCCAACAGGAAGTAGAGAAAACACTGTCCAACAGCGACACCAACAGGCACCAGCCAACACCAAAAACCTCTCTTCTATGCCGGCTCGGGCACGCCAGCGCTCTCCGCTGCTGGCACGGGCACGCCAGCGCTCTCCGCTGCTGGCTCAGGAGGAGACAGGGTCACAGGACCGGCAGGCCCCTTCTTCTTCCTCTTCCTCCTTGGGCGCGGTGCAGACGCCACAGCTGGGTCAGAGGCGGGTTGGGGGAGTTTGGTCTCGGGCAGGGCAGACTCGGACGCCGAAGACTCTGAAGCTGACTCCCATGAAAACCGTCTCCCTCGCTTGTTGGGGAGACTGAAGGTAGTGGGAGGTGCCTCAGGATTTTGGGAGGGACTTGCCTGATCCCCCAGGGTTGCCACGGCCAGGACACGACCCTCTGGGATCGTTGGCAGCTGGGTAGGTGGAGGGGACCTCTGTGGCTCCTCCTGGGAGATGCTCTCCCACAGCCGGGCATAATTTTGGAGGATCCATTCCCCCTCGGGCGAGTATGGAAGGGTGACCCCCTTCCTGTCGGTGGGGGATGACATCCAACATTGACGACGGAACTCCTACAGGTGTTGGAGCTCGGGGGACCTCCTGCCTGCTGAGTTCCTTTTTGGTCGGTTCATTCTGTCAGGGTTGGCAAGGGAGGAACTCAAGTGCAGACAGGACTCTGGTTACACAGAGGATTTATTATATACAAAAAGGGGAAAAACAAAACCCACGAGGGGGAAAACAAGGGCTAGGGTAGACACTAAATAATTTAACAAAAACTGAGTAGACAAGGTAAACAAGGACTCTAAACAGGAGAACACGAACTACAAATAAACACTCACTGCTAGACAAAAGACTTCTTTGAGGGGTTTCAAGGACAAGATATCTCAGGAGGCTGACAGGTAGGAACACATAAGTTGAACAATGAACCGACGCAAGACAGAGCACACTAGGAGATCTAAATAGGGGAACAATTAAGACACGACAGGTGGCACAGATAGCAATCACGACACGACTAGGATAACAAGGGGGGCGGGGCAAGGGAACGAGACAACACAAGCACATGGCCCAAAGACAAGGCCATGTGCTTGTACACAAAACACGGGTCTGCCATGATCCTGCCTCAAGACTAGGAAAAATCAAGGACACGAGGGCAGAATCATGACAGGCTTTCCCTTGATAAAATGCTTAATATCCTAATAGTTTCAGAGCTGCTCCTAAGGGTTTTTTTTGTTTGTTTTTTACTGGAAATACCGGCACTAATTGTTGATGGAGAGATGGTAATATGAATTGCAATGTGGAGATCTCCACAGGGAGATGTCCGAACTGTGAGTGAAAGTCCGTCAGTAGACTGTCCTGCTGGAAAAAGAGAGGGTAAGTGATTGTGATTGCTCACAAACTGCTTGATTGAGCACCCCAGTGTCCTGTTAATCAGACTGGATTGACGACAGACTGGCTGCCCACCAAACAAGGATCCTAAAGCATGTAATCATAGAAGATGATTTGTATTTTCAATATAAGTGCAGACATGTAGATATTCCCTTTTACACCTTAAAATTCTTCCCAATTTGGAAAATACACAGCATATAGCTGCACTGATTTAAGCCTATGTATATATTAAATAGAAATAGAAACCTCTAGTGGTCTGAGATATTCATTTTAAATGGTTAGAAGTGCAATCAGGCCAAACAATCAGACGTACTAAGCAATCAGACTCTGCCAAAATCAGTCTTTGTGCCAATGCACAACAGTCTCAATCTCTCGCTGGAACAAACGGAGGACAGGAGGTATATTTAACACACAGAGAAAGAAGCAGCTCTGTTATGTCTTCATAAAGGTCAAAGCAGACACTGATGCAGATTAAAAGCTGGAGCCAGAAAGTAATTTATCACTCAGTGTTGAGGGTGACATGACAAATAACATAATCAGTAAAGTACGTTCTAAATAACATCAGCTCCATATTCATTTAAGAATTGAGCTTTTTTTAATATTAGTTTAATCTATATACTGAAAAGAAAAATAAATAGCTGTTCAAAAGTTTGGGGTTGGTAAGATCTTTTTGTTTTATTATTATGATTTTGAAAGAAGTCTATTATAGTCACCAAGGCTGCATTTATTATAATTCAATTACATTAAAAACAGTAATAACGTTATAGAAATGTTTTCTACTGCAATATATTATACAAAATGTAATTTATTCCTGTGATGCAAAGCTACATTTTCAGCATCCTTACTCCTGTGTTCAGTGTCACATGATCCTTCAGAAATCATTCTAATATACTGATTTGAAAATAATTTTGTACTTTTTTTTTGCTTTCCACAATTATTTGATTAATACAATGTTTAAAAAACTGTGTTTACTAAACAGAAATGTTTTGAACCATTATAAATGTCTTTAAAGGGATACTCCACCCCAAAATGAATATTTTGCCATTAATCACTTACCCATAAAAGCTTTGTTCGTCTTCGAAACACAATTTAATATATTTTGGATGAAAACTGGGAGGCTTGAGACTGTCCCATAGACTGCCAAGTAAATAACAGAGTCAAGGTCCAGGAAAAGTATAAAAGACGTCGTCAGAATATTCCATTTGCCATCAGTGGTTCAAACGTAACGTTATGAAGCGACGACAATACTTTCTGTATACAAATAAAACAAAAATAACTTCATTCAACAATTCCTTTGTCAACAGTCTCCTCTGTGTCTCTCCACATCACTCAAACTTAAGGCAATAAAAGAATTAAGATAAAAATGTTCTAAAACCTTACCAGTTTGTTAGTTATCTTATAATCCATTACAGCGTACAAAACAATCGTAGCAAAATAGCAGTAGCTGTGTTTGTATGAAACGAGAGAGAGTCCCAATACCAAGATTACATAATTAATAAATTGTACACCATTATGAATTGAGTTTTAATATTTTATTAGCTAAACAAACGCAAAGCTTCCACCAAGAAAAAAAAGTTTAGAGCAAGTGTACTGCGCCGACTTTTACCCAGATGAGCCTGTGTTATTAGCTTTTACCGGCTGTTATCAAGGGATAACATACCTCAGAATGTCGTGACTTGCCAATCAGAATCAAGCATTCCACAGAGTCATGTAATAACCAAGATTAATAAGACTATTGGCATAAAGTCTGATTCACTTTGCACCTTGGTAAAGGTCAAGACCAGGCCCAAGTCAAGTCTCTAAACTTGGGAACAAATCCAAAAAATTTAACTACTTCAAAAGTATAACTTGACCAAGGTTTTATAAATCTCCTTGGGGGTTAAGTTTACAGAAAAGGTATTCAACCACTGGAGTGAACACCCAGGAGCAAGACAGATTAATAGACCCTGCTGTCTGTCAGAACAGTGTGTGTATGTTGCTGTGTATGTGTGTGATATTTTGTTGGTAGGCAGTGTGAAGGTCTTGTGTAATCTCTTGGCTATTGTGAGTAATGTGTGTATTTGTGTCTGTGAGAGGTATTTTTTGGTGTTAAGATGCCATGCTGAGTGTGGAAAAATGGTGTTGCACTGTTAAGATTGACTGCCCAGCAGTGCAGGTCCCTCACTGTGTGTCCTCTACCTCCCACAATCACAGCGGCTTCACTCACACCACTGGCACAAACAGAAAACTTGCCGTTCATCTTCTGGGCTCTTTTTTTTCTCTTTATGCAGCTCTCTATTCCTGGAGCTCATGCTATAGGTTCCATCGCCTTTTGTTTTAAGCCATGTGTCTAATCTGACAACCTGTCTCTCGATGGGACTAATGACAGGACAGGCTCGCAATGATGCCAGCAGTGTGTGCTGACATACTCAAAAGTTGAATCAGATACAACATCTGAAGTCACTTTACAAATGTCACAATGTTCTGCTTGACATTTCACTATAGATCAGCCTTGACTATTTTCTTTGACTTGTGTTTTATTCATTGTTGCCAGACTGTGTCATTAGAAGCTATATGGTGATTCACAATGATATCCAATCTCTGTTTTCTTCTTGATTTGGCTGTGTACTGCCTCTCACTTAATAAAAGGAGCATGCACTTTCTGAAGCTTAAAAAATACATCTTTTTGTTAGTTTTTTTCTCATGTGCTGAAAAATACCACATACAAGTGCACTTCCCAACTCAAATGAAGCACAAAATCAATGTTTGTTGACCTCTGAAGAACCACAGTGCAACACAGAGTTGACTGACTGGGATCTGCACTTTTTATGCCAATAACACTGGCAGAAATGTCAGGGAGCCATGTGCAGTGTCAAGATTCAGATATTTGCCTTTTCCTCCATTCCAAGAACTAACTTCTTGAAGTTTCTCTAGCAGAAAAAAAACAACAACTTTTACACACAATTAAGTTAATTTAGTTTAAAAATGGAATTGATTAAATTAACGGATGTAGTCTTTATGAAAGTCACACAAAAAGTTGATAAATATCATATGTGACTTAATATCTCATTATGTTAAGAAACCTTCTCATAATAATGACTGTCAGCATAATGAGAAACTTGTCATAACAAGTTTTATGTCATAATGAAGAACTTTCGGTAACACTTTAGTATAGGGTCCAATTCACACTGATAACTAGTTGCTTATTAGCATGTCTATTATTAACATATTGTCTGTTTATTAGTGCTTATAAAGTACATATAATACATGACATCCATAATCCTACCCAATTCCCTAGACTTAACAACTACCTTATAAACTATAAGTAAGCATCGAATAAGGAGTTAATTGAGGCAAAAGTTATAGTTAATGGTTAGTTAATAGTGTGAATTGGACCCTAAAATAAAGTGTGACCGAACTTTCTCATAATTTCTTTGTCTTTCATCAGAATGAGAAACATTCTCATAATAATGGTGTATTACCTCATGAGAAACTTTCTCATTATGATAAAGTGTCTTATCCTAATGAGAAATTGTCTCATAATAATGACTTAGTATCTCAAAATTGGGAAAATTTCTAATAATTATTAGTTAAAATATCGTAATATTGAGATAAACTCTCGTAAATCTGATTTTATATCTCATAATTAAACTTTTGTTGTTGTTGTTGTTGTATACCGTACTTGCCTGGAAGGAGCAAAAATAAGCATTACTTTTGCTATTACAGAGACTCAATTGTGTTTGAGACCAAAATGCTAATTACTGTTATTGCAATTTCCTCTCTTTGAATATTCGTGTCGTCTTTTCATCCACTTCAGAAGCTTTTCATTACACAAATTAAATGAAGCAAAGGAATTCTGTTTGCTCGTGAATTGTGGCTCAACGTCCAAATGCAAATTCTTCAATCTTTTATACTCACCACTGTCAAACCGAGGAACAGAACAGGTCTACATATGCATGTTGTGTTGTAACATTTACACACATCCACATCCGAGTAGTGGAGAGGCATTGTTGAAATTGATCAAATACAACAGCTGAAGCCAGCTAATACTAAGTTAAACAACAAAATAATTGCTTTCTTTTGGCAGAGGCACTGAAATATCTCCAGGTGATGGAAGTAAAGATGGAAAATAACTTACAATATCATCTCATCTACAGAATGTCAGGCAAAAACAAGCCTATGCAAAACAAATGCAATATTACATCACACTCTCACGCATGCTACATCGCACAGTTCTCAAAGGAGGTTCTCAGCCGTTAACAAATTGTTAATGTGGTGCCTTTTGTGAAAAATTTGGCAATTACTGTATAAACTGCCCACTAATTGAGGATCATGTATGCAGTGTGCTTTTAAGTTTATTGCTGTATTAGCAATGTTCTGTTATTGTTATCATAAAATTGCTTTAATGTTATTCTTATGTTCCCCAGATGACTCTCTATTTCCACTGAGATAAGCTACCTTTGCTAACATTGGGGTTGTTTGGAAGGAGAGTTGTAGGTTTTATATAATTATTCAGCTGTTTGATCAAGTAAAGCCTGGCATATGAAACAATATGGAATAGTTGAAAGAATCTTTGGACGAAATGTAGACCACATATAAAAAAGTCTGCATTGTTTTTGTTGAGTATCACATTTGATTCGTCATGCCTTTATTGCTCAAATAGAACGATGAAGGAGAATACAGAGCTCCCAAACTCAAGAAAGAGAGAGATTAAAAAAATTACAATAATCTAATAGGCACAATTTGAGCAAAAAATTGCAGTTTGGTGCAGTTGCTCATATTTAAATGGCCAAAATGTAAAATGTAATGGAAAAACTGTAATCAGTATAGCAACACCAGGATGACCAATGGATCCGACATGAATCGTCCTTGCAGATTTAGATTATAATCCTTCATCACTCCAACAGCTGCTACTTCAAACTCTCTCTAGAGGGCCGTGTTTCATGGACACTTGCATGACCGACTCATGTCGACGTCTTTTATCCACAAGGACATGCTGAGATGCTATTAAAGCTAATGGTTTCATGTTGGGTCTTTATAAAGTCATCTTCTCAGCTTATTCCATCCCCCTTTAAGAAGCATATTATCATTAATTGAGCATTCAGATGACTACAAGCAACTTATGACCTTCAAACCACCGTGAAGAGTGATATTCAGCTATGGGGGAAGGACAACAATGTCGAAGGACTCGCTGTTGTCATTGAGTGTTGGGAGGAAACAGCAAACACGCAGAATAGAGAGCAGACACTGACGTGTCACCAGATATTGTTTGGATGCAGGTATCCGTCAGTGAGAAGAGTAAAGCAGATTAGGTTCAGAGAAGGGCTCTAGCCACATGCTAGTATCAAAGCTTTGACGGACGGCAGCAGAATGAGGGTCATAGTGTCCTGATAAGATGCTGCCGTGTGTAAGTCGAACCCACACCTATTAAAAACCAGAGCTGGTGGATGTGCTGACAACAGAGCCGTCAGTCAGCGATCACTAGCCTTGATTATTTCAGGGGCTCATGGGAAAAAAACTGAAACAAAGCAAATACTTCTTCTGACTAGACACACTTCAGCCAGCCTTCAAGATCAGCATTTTCATTTTGCATCATTTGCATAATTACACTGTCTTCCAGTCAGATCGCAGAGTTGGTGTTTATGGTTGTATTTCAAGAAACTATACCTTCATGTGAGCCATAAACATGTCTAACCGTGTTATTTGTTTTTCAGGGAAACTGTTGAAGAATAACCCACAGGATACTGATATTGCTCAAAGTCTGCTCTTTCAAATCTCACGCTTATGCAGTTATGCAACATGCAGATGTTTCTCTTAAAATTAAGATAAGTGAGAGAAAGAACAATATCAAATTGATGTAGACAGCATAGCCCAAATAATTAAGTCTTGGGGAAATTTGAGCTCATATGAAAATATATGACTTATATTATTACAGTGTTTGTGAAATCTTGGCTAATCTGAGTGCAGCGTGAATCACTGTAGAGAATCAAAATGAGATTTGGAATTCAAGAAAACCCATTCAGCAAATGTAATTTATTAAATTTCTTTATGTTTTTATTGTTTATTTTACAATGTGTGTGTGTGTGTGTGTGTGTAGTAGTGTTATTTTAATATTATTATGTTTCATTCATATAATTAATTTTAGTACGATTTCGATTAACATAAATATTAACAAAAATGATTATAGTGAATATATATATATATATATATATATATATATATATTAGGGGTGTAACGGTTCACAAAATTCACGGTTCGGTTCGGTACGATTCACTGATGTCACGGTTCGGTTCGGTACGGTTCGGTACGTTTTAGATACAGCAAAAAGAACAAATTGGCAACAAAGTATGTTTTTTGTTTTTTTTTACATTGAACAATGGTCTATTCTTTACCCATCTTCTATGGTGTTTTCTTAGCAGCATACTGTATAAAACAAAAACAGCTCCTTATTAAAAAAAATTGAAAATGTTATATTGTTGTAGTAGTTATGAACAAATACAAAGATGTAACTTTTCATATGGAACTCTATAACTCTTTATATTGAGTGTGTTTTTACTCAATTGGTTCTCTATAGGGCTTATGTTTTTTGGAACAAAGCAGGAATTACGGTCTGGCTGAAATGGGCTCGTGAAGGAATATAGTAACGGGGCTAAATTACATTAAGAATATTCTTAAAACATGCGTTTTCCACTATAGGCGCTCGCTCACTCAGCACACGCTGAAGGCTCGTTGCAAAATGGCTAAAGGGTCTTTCACACAGGATGCGGTATGCGCGGCGCTGGATCCTGGGCTAAGCGTTGCCCTTCAGATACAACGCGATTTGCGCTGCACTATGCCAAGAGCAAAGTAGGTGGAGTTTTCAAAACTGCCCGTGCATACGTTCTATTTATAACAGTTCTTCTATAACGTGCAGGCCTGTTAATTGAATCGTACTGCTCAGGAAATTCCGACACAGTACAGTACTAGTCCATTTTGATTACCGTGCTTGTTTGGATGCCCCGATCGATTGGTAAAGTGCACCCAAACACCAGACCTGTTGGTTATTGGAGGATCTTCTATTTGTGGTCTGTTAAACGCATTGGCCATTTTTCAACGAGCCTTCAGCGCGTACTGAGTGAGCGAGCGCCTGACTGAGTAGCCTAATGCCGCGTTTCCACCGAAATTACCCGGAATATTTGTACCAGGAACTTTTTTTCCCAGGAACTTTTTTCCCCCCAGACCTGTTGCTTTCTGCGTTTCCACCGCGGTGTAAAGTACCGGGTAGATTAGGCAAATAGACTGGTGACGTAGGTCTGCGCACGTTTCTCAATACAAAGTACCGCTGATAAAACAAATTTAAAAAAGTACGCTGATTTTGGACGTGCATCCTCGGTAGTTGGTTCAGACTTTGTGCATTCGTCTCAGGAGTGTGATGTCTGCAACTACGCAAGTCCGGTAAATCTATAAACAGCAGCGTACTTGATAACTTCAGTCTGCTCGTCATGGCTACTGCAATTTTCCTTACTGTATATTTACAATAAAACGAAATATGATATCAAATACCACTGCCTCCTTTCGTTTTCATTTAAACATAATAACAGCTGCAGAAATGTACTTAGTTCAGGGATATGTGTATATGCAGCCATTACAATGAAACGAAATATTATATAAATTTGCCTTTTTTATTTTAATTTTAACATATAGATAAATTGAATACAGACCAAAGAAAACCGGTTAGATTTACCCCGCAGCTGAATTATATGTTATGTTTAACCACTAAAGACACATCAGAGCCAGCGGCGCATATCAGAAGGTCTATCCCAGGAGAGGCTACTCTCGGCGGATACATGAGGACTGAGCTTCCGCTGATCGAGTGGAGCTCACCGTCTACGAGATCGGCGAAACACATTTTTAAATAGGCGCTGTCTTTATAAATAAACCATAGATTTGAGTTTTAAACAACTACTTCTCGCCTGAAATACTTTTAAAATTACATTTCATGACACAATAACAGTAATATTTGAAAATTATCCGAATAAATGGTGGTTGAACTCAACCAATGCTGCGTGAACTCAGATCGCTTTGGCTACTGCATTTTTCCCCTCAGAATATTTACAATAAAACGAAATAGGATATAAAATACCACTGCCTCCTTTCATTTTCATTTAAACATAATAACAGCTGTAGAAATGTACTTAGTTCAGGGATAAGTGTAACGTTATACAGCCATTACAATGAAATAAATATTATATAGACTTGCCTTTTTATTTTCATTTTAACATATAGATAAACTGAATACAGACCAAAGAAAACCTGTTAGATTTACCCCGCAGCTGAATTATATTTTATGTTTAACCACTAAAGACACATCAGAGCCAGCGGCACATATCAGAAGGTCTATCCCAGGAGAGGCTGCTCTCTGCGGATACATGAGGACTGAGCTCCCGCTGATCGAGTGGAGCTCACCGTCTACGAGATCGGCGAAACACATTTTTTAAATAGGCACTGTCTTTATAAATAAACCATAGATTTGAGTTTTAAACAACTACATTCTCGCCTGAAATACTTTTAAAATTACATTTCATGACACAATAACAGTAATATTTGAAAATTATCCGAATAAATGGTGGTTGAACTCAACCAATGCTGCGTGAACTCAGATCGCTTTGGCTACTGCAATTTTCCCCTAAGTATATTTACAATAAAACGAAATAGGATATAAAATACAACTGCCTCCTTTCATTTTCATTTAAACATAATAACAGCTGCAGAAATGTACTTAGTTCAGGGATAAGTGTAACGTTATATACAGCCATTACAATGAAATAAATATTATATAGACTTGCCTTTTTATTTTCATTTTAACATATAGATGAATTGAATACAGACCAAATAAAACCTGTTAGATTTACCCCGCAGCTGAATTATATTTTATGTATAACCACTAAAGACACATCAGAGCCAGCGGCACATATCAGAAGGTCTATCCCAGGAGAGGCTGCTCTCTGCGGATACATGAGGACTGAGCTCCCGCTGATCGAGTGGAGCTCACCGTCTACGAGATCGGCGAAACACATTTTTAAATAGGCGCTGTCTTTATAAATAAACAACAGATTTGAGTTTCAAACAACTACATTCTCGCCTGAAATACTTTTAAAATTACATTTCATGACACAATAACAGTAATATTTTGAAAATGTTGATCCGAATAAATGGTGGTTGAACTCAACCAATGCTGCGTGAACTCAACCAATCAGAATGTTTAGCGCCAAAGTCCCGCCCCCGAAAGTTCCTGAACTTTAAAAAAGTACCACCTCGCCAGCAGGGACTTTCTGGGGGGCATTTTTTTACCCGGAACTTTTATTTAGTTCCTGGTTCCTGCGGTGGAAACACACCAAGTACCGGACCAAGTCCCTAGTTCCTGGGTAAAGTTCCTGCGGTGGAAACGCGGCTTAACATAAACATATAAGCTGGTGGTTTTTTTTTCTTCTTCGGGGGTGTCAGGGGCGTTGCCTGTTACGTCGTTTGGGTTATTGGGCTACCTTGTTGAACGCTTATCATTATATTTCACAATTTTTTCTTTATTTTCCAAATATAATTAATTAGTCCAACGAACCGTTCGGTACATAATGCGTACCGCGTACCGAACCGAAAGCCTCGTACCGAACGGTTCAATACGAATACGCGTATCGTTACACCCCTAATATATATATATATATATATATATATATATATATATATATATATATATATATATATATATATATATATATATATATATATGAATTAGATATTATTTTTACATTTTCTCCATATGTCTTTTATTTCAGTTTTAGCTATTTTACTACATCAATTTAAGCTAGATAATATCATAAAGCTAGAAAATGATAAATTAGCTAAGTAACACATTTTTTAATGGATTTAATTTTAGTTATTAACTATAATAACCCTGGTTCTTATAAATGTGGTTCAGATATAATTTATTTCTTTTCTTGGTATGTTTTTGAATATCGTGATATATTTTAAAACTAAAACAAATACATATTCAACATAAGAGCTATTTTTGTTTATTTGTTTTTTATTTTGACTTAAATCTTTTACTACTTTTTAACATTTTCATAAATACTAAACAATATACATGTTGAATTTGGAAAATGTATTTCTTTCAACCATGCTGATCTCAGCATATAAATTATTACAAATATATTTGACCCGAAAAAAAAAAAAAAAAAAAAAAAAAAAAATATATATATATATATATATATATATATATATATATATATATATATATATATATATATATATATATATATATATATATATTTCCTTATATAAATAATTGGAAGATGCACATGTCCACGATTGGGTGTGTATTAATGAGCGTGCCTCTGGAAAAAATCCTACATCTGATGTTTACACCAGCAGACCAACATCATCTCAGTTTTATCAGTGCTTGACGTGAACAATGACGGTGTGTGTTTCAGAGGCTCAGTAGAGTTCAGAGAGAACTCAAGGCAAGTGCACTCAACAATAAGCAAAAACAAGAAGACTCTATGCTCTGTTCCCCCAAAAGCCCACAGAGTTTCTCTTTATCTACAAGCTTGCTAAATGAGAAAAGCCATGGAGACAGGAAGTAGCCTCAGGTGCATCTCGCAGGCATCCCAAAGTGCTAATTATACGTCAAAACAGAGGATATTGTCCTCATGCATCCACTGCAACAGGTAAATTGGGGTGTCTTCTTTCCATCCAACAACATTTCTTTTCTTGGCATGTCTGATAATTAAAGGAAGGGACATCTGGGGAGCAGTAGAGGGAGATGAGGCGAATCAAGGGAAGACAGACTTCCTCCATCACAAACACACATGCACATCATCACTAACTGTTGATCTGATACTAAACACCTGTAGATAACCTCATACTCACACTTCAGCTGGCAGGGTTTTGTCAATCATCTTTATTGTGTTTGCTTTTTCATTCGTTTATTTATTTAAGATAAATTACTCATAAGGGTTGAGTAGTACAAAAGTGAGAAATTACCTTTATGTGTGAAAATGTACCCTGGCAAAATACAGCACCTCTTGTCATAGTACAAATGGTTGATGCATAGCAGTTTACCTCAGCCAAATACATATGATGGTATTATAATAACATACAGACGAATGCAATTCTGTATTTCCAGCCAGTAAACTTCTGGATGCTGTGTATATGGATGTTTTTAGGCCGTAAACACCTCCCTTTAGTGTGAAAATTATAGAGAAAAACAAATTTAACTCTGACATGTTTTCACTCTATGACAGGAAACGGTGATGAATTATCTGTGCAGTAGAAAACATTTTTGTTCTTAAACCATATTTAATACCATCACACTGAAGTGTGTTGAGCTGAGGAGCTGCTCAGTATTATTATTATTATTATTTTATAATTTAGTAGGAAGTTGAGAGTGTGAATTACAGTGGTACTCAGCAATCAGCCTCTGAATGATTGGAGAGCCTCTCAATTATGCATTTATTTCCTTAGCCATTTAAACTTGCACTTTCCATGAGACTGATGGTGGAGGACAGAGATTGTTTCAGCTTTAAAAAGGTAAGTGATCTTGCTGTACTGCCATGTACTTCCTGTGAAAACCTTCAACTGAACAACAGGCCATCAATTTAACAAGCCGAACAATCAACGTTCTACAAGACCTGCAATCCACCTCAGAAAATAAATAAATAGATAAATAAATAAAAAATCCATTAGAGGAGCAAATAATGTGGTCAGTTAGAGCTGTAATTACATGGGTGGTGAGAATATGTAAGAAGGGTTAATGAGGAAGGAACTGGATGAGAGAGAGTGGAATGTAATGAGCGAGTGTATATGCAAATGAGGAAAATGATGAGTGATCGCACGTCCACCGGATCATACTGTATGACAGACGAGAAGAGCATGAGGTGGGCAGTCTGGATCTCTTCCTCCACCAACTAGCCAGTCATTGGGATTTGAAGAATAACTGGTTAAAATCAGTCAACCGTCTGCTTGTCACTGAAGCTGCTGACTGAATTGTAAATGGTAAACAGATTCACTTCCTGTTTCACTGATGCAGTTTTTTTGAGTATCCCCAGAGTGCAGTCTGGACGATAGGGCGGGGCGACATTTTTGCCCGCCTTTGACTTTTTGCTCCGAGCCAGCAGGGGGCAGTTTGCGTTGAAACAAACAGAACGGTGGCAACTGCAGCAGCAGAGTAATAACGCTATTCCGTTGATTGCTTCAGGTGAGTAAAAGTGGTTGTGTAAATATCTTATAATATTAAATGCGATGTTCGATCATTTATTTATCCATGGTACGTTCAATTTGAATAATTATTGTTAATAATTGTTATAAATTGCTCATTTTATTGTTCTTTGTGGATTGTAACAGTACACTCTGTACATGGCTTTAGTTCATAGGTTCGATTTTACAGAGGTATGGCATCACATTTGTCAAGTTATTTGAACAGACATGCATGATTTTTGTGTGTATATTATTATTATTATTATTATTTTTCAGGATGACATGATCAGGAGGTGGTGGTGTCCTGTTCTCCTGGACAGCTTTACTCCGCAAATGTATGTAGCTGTTTGAATGTTGCTACATGAAACATTACTCTGTACTATATCTAGCAATATACCTACCTCTTGACATTTGTTCTTTTAGAGCTCAACCACTGAGGAGAACTTCACCATTCACCATGTCTTCAGGCAGAGTCCAGCAAAGCAGGTTATTTGTGCACATACATTCATTAAGAACTAATAATTACATATGTGTGTACATGCAGAGGTATTTTAGTTATTACAGCTACATAGTTGTTCAGATGTGAAATTGGTATTATGTACAAGTACTATATTGGTCAGCACTGTGGATTATTTAATATATAGCTATCAGTTAACATCAGCATCAAAGACATTTAAAAACATTTCAGCTTAATTCATTTTCAGACAGCAGCGAGTTTTTTAAATAACTTCTGTTTGCGATCTAATGTGGATTTTGTTCACCATATAAGACAGAAATATTTATATTCAATGTAAAAGATCTTCATGTGGATCATGCATACAAATATATACAAATATATCACTGGATTATTACAATTAATGGCAAAATGAATGTGTGGAAATGTAAACGAATATATCCTACTGACACACAACAGCAAAATATATAAATAATTGGCTTAAAACTGTTTTTTTTTTTCAATGTGAAAATACTAACATGCCTAATACTTCTGCACAGTACTGTATATATTAACATTTTATTAGTGTTATTATAAAAGAATGAGTATGCAGTTGTGACAACAATCTATAGAGTTTTTAATGAGAGTTTTAAAGCAAGGTTGTCTGTATTCAGTGTTTATATAATGTTTAATAACTTTTATATACATGTATAAATAAACCTATGTATGTTTTTGATTCAACAGCTTCCACTGGAAATCCTCAGGGAAGTTATTTTGTCAGCGGGTGACTCTGCATATTTGACACTTTCTCTGGTTTGCAGATGGTTTAGGGATGTGCTCACTCAAGAAGTTTTTCGGAAAGCGGCAAAGTTTGCCTGGCTAGACAGTAAGATTTCCCTGTTTAATGCTCATTCTCCAATTGAATTTTGTAGTAGAAGGCTGTTAAACTTTTTTTGTATTATTATTATTATCTTTCATGTATTTTGTCTTTACACTATAAGTTGTGGCCAACTGGAAGAATTGTCCTCCTGTCTCCTGACCAGAACGAGTTCAGACGGATGTACAGCATCAGGGAATGCTTGCAGTGCGGAGCCCTTTTCAAGTTTAACCCACTAGGGTACAGGGAAGAGACCAGCGTGGTGATCTTCTGGGATTTTGTTTACACAGGATTTTGTTCCAAGGACTGTTTTTTTTTTTTTTTTTTTTTTGTGGCATGAAACACATTTGTGTGTTAAGTTCATTGAAGGGAAATAGAGAATGGACTGAGATCAACTGGTTTTGATGTATTAATTGATGTCATTTAAAGTTCAACTTTGCGGTGTATAATGTTTTAATAAAAAAGCTATGGAAAACATGTGCATGACAACAGGTTTCAGTCATTTACATCAGTCTATCATTCTTTAAGGTTTCTCATATTTGATGATAACATCATTTGCTATGCATTGCTCATAATGGATTCTTAGTTTAGTTGTGACAGGATTGTGAGGATTAATGAGGTTTTCAGTAGTGCAGTTCAGAAAACAAATAACAGAAAGTAACAAGTGTTTTTGGGCAAGTTCTTTAGAACCTGTATAGTTCCTTCCTTGCAAAAAGTAACCATGGATTTATTGTAGTAAAAATATTTGTTGGCATATTAATTACTGTGAGCTGTAATTATAAAAACACCATAGTTTTACTATAGTTACTGTAGCAGAATCATGGTAAATTTTCGTAGGGGCCAAGGGAATGTTCAGAATATTATTGGTGACGTTCAGAGACTGGTGACAATTTGTTACACACACACACACACATACACATATATATATAATATATATATAATATATATATATAATATATATATAAAATTCGAATATATAAATCAAGGTACTCCATTACTATCTACATAACCATACTTCGCATAATATTGCCATGTCATTTTCAAACCAGCGAGTAATGCCGAGATAGCGTCTACAGCCATTGAGGGAGTAGACCATTTATTTCTATTCTGTCCATCGTAATCCAAAACTCTTTGTATTTATACGGGATGTTGTGGAAATGCAACAATAAATGCAAAAACACAACATTTATATTCACTTTTTAATTTATATTAAAAGTTTATTCATCTGAGTGTCTACTTCCGCATTCCAATCCTGCTAATAGCGTCATAATTTTCTATACCAATAAACTGTAAAATTGTCACTCATCTGTACACCAATAAGCTCATCTTAATCATAAACCAATAAACGGTGAGGTGGGCGGGGCGACATGTGTCGCTCCGCCCCAACGTGCCGCCACGCCCCCATCGTCCAGACTGCACTTTGGGATACTTGGTTATTTTAGAACATGTCACTGCCATGAAGCTACATTTACATGCTGTACATGCATTTGCTGCAAAGCCGTTTTGAAACATACATATTGCAAAAGTCCTATAAATACAGGCATTTATTCTATGTTTTGGTATTTCTGTGTGTAATTTCTCAGAAAAAGGGTTCAAAACTTGGCTCAAAAGGGACAGTGCACCTAAAAATTTTATAATTTTTTCACCTTTCTTTCTTCTGTGGAACACAAAAGATGATCGTGTATTATTGTTAGTAGTAATTTTCATCTGTTAATGTCCATCCAATGAAAGTCAGTGGGACCCAGAACAACATTGTAGATTAGAAGAACTAAATAATGATGACAGAATTTTTAATTTTGGTTGCAATATCCTTTTAAGGCTCTCAATGAAAATTTATTTTTTTTTGTTCTAAAAAAAATAAAAATAAAATAAAAAAGAAAACCTTGAAAAAAAAGGTGCTTAACATTCCAAAAAGTCCAAACATTATTATTATTATTATTATTTAGAATAATGTTATTCATTTTGGGGAGAAATATTCAATGCATTGCGTTTTCTTCTTGAACTCCAGTGAAGGTGTGATACTGCTTCTTCAGGACAGCAAATAAGTTTGTAAATACATATCAAATGTTATGATCTCTATTATGTAGTTAAAATCATTAGCTTCTTGCATATTCTGCAAAGGGGTGTAAACTTATGAGCAGAACTGTGTTTACTGTAATTTACCAAACATATCTAATAGTTCTCACGACAAAGAACATGGGGTCCCACATTTGCATGGACAGCCAGGTTACCCGCAGGAAACCCTTTCAGGCTCACAAAAGGACATTGTTGAGTTTGGGCTGTGCACTTGTCTCACAGACATGCAAAGGGGCAAATAGAAACCATGTCACAGCTATTTCAATGTTCTACACCACTGATTTTCACTCCACCGGATCGCCTGATGCTTCCTGGGAAGTGTATGTATTCTTAACACACAAGGGACACTGATTTGAGCTCCAGTGAGCTGGGTAAAGTCTACCGCACAAATCAAACTGCTCTCTAAAGTAATCGAGCCAAGTGGCAGTTTAGGCGAAATGGCTTGAAAATGGCAAGTTCGGTCAGATGGCATCTGGTCCCATGAGCGGAAATTAATTATTATTTGTGCAAATGTGTGCGTCTGTGTGCAACTTTTCTTTGGTAAAGGGCAACTAAATATGGATATGCTGTTCACCCCAAACTGTCCGTGTCCTGATATACCTCTGCTGGTCCAGCTGTGATCTAATCTCCTGGAATTACAGGGATAACCTAATCCTGTCTGGCCCACCTGAGGCCCTGTAACTCACTCCGAAAGACCACAACACAAGACTGGAGACCCAGAACTGTACTGACACCTACAGTCTCTTAATGCCTGAGGAGAAAATGACATCAAATGAATACTATTATTATTTACTCAACCTCATGTTGTTTTAAACTCACAATACTATTAGATGTCTTCTTTTATTTTCATAAAAGAAAGGAAGTCAAACAGGTTTGGAACAACATGAAGTTGAGCAAATGATGACAGAATTGTAATTTTGGATAAACGGATCCTTGATGATCCTACAGTGAAGTTACACACCTCTATTTTATATAATAATTAACAGTGACCATTTGCTGTCACTATTTTGCTGAACTATTCCAAACCCAACAGGAATACATGAGTGGATATTATAATGGATCCAATTTGAGTCATATACAGGGTCATTATACAGTATTGTTCAGTATGACTGCATTAGTGAGACTGTACTGTAGACAACTCATTCAAAAGAGTGTTGCACAGCTCAAATTTATCTGTTCATAAAAGTCCTAAAGGCAGATGTTGTTATAATTATCTACAGCATGTGTTCTTTTAGGTGAATAGGACAGATGCCTCAGTTTCAGCTGTTTTAGACTCAGTGAAGCATAAACACTACAAGAGAAAGTTCTGTTGCTTTACACCACCTTCTTGCAGAGCATTGCCAAAAACGTCTGCATTATACGTAAGTGTGAATTGAATGTAACGTTTTCGAAAACTTATTTGCAAACAGTTCCAATCATATGTAAATGTACATTAAATGCAATTAGTTGAAAATAAAGATGTTAAAGAAAGTTGCAAGTGCACATTCGATACAAGTAATCATACTTCTTTTTCAGAGTAATCTTGTATCAAAAAGTAAAGTCAGGGTACTTTTTGACCCATTACCTCTCCCTTCCAATCCACCTGGTTCCATATAACGTCCACCCTACATTTGTTCATGTTTCACTCAGAAATGTGTCAACAGGTGCTAACAGTTTCATGACTTTCATGACTTTAAATAAAATGAATTTGAAGGTAACATATTTAGTTAGTTGTTAACACAAACAACAAAATAAAAGGTCAGTGGTAACAATATATGAAGAGTTTGGTTCCAAAACTCATTAATTAGTAAAAATTAATTTTAATTAATGTAATTTCTGGCAAGATGAAAACCACTATCTTCTGTTTCAAACTTTCACATAGCATCTTTAGTTTATTATAACATAACAATTTCAAATCCAGGTTTTGATTTTCAAAGATTTATGAAATTTGACTATGAAATACTTTTTTTTTTTTTTTTTTCAAAATGCAATAAATCCATTGAATCAATATGACATATTTTTTTATTGTACTGAAGAATAAACATCATATGACTCTGGCACTGGACTAAAAATACATTTATCAGTCATCGCTCCCAAAATGAATTCAGTGGGAATCTTGTTAATGCTATAAATTATTTACAGCAATAAAATAAAATTTCATCATGAACAAGAACATGAACAACAATATCACATTAGACCACATAAGTTCCAAAATGACATTTCCCTTATATTCAACTTCCTAAAGTGCATTCATCTTTGCCATGTTACATTCATTTAGTTGACTAGTGCTATGTGTTGTCTTAACAAAAAATAAATGACATTAATAAAAACAATACAAAGGCTATGCAATATCGCGTTCATAATCGAATGCAATTCCTCCAATGAACGCAATATAGCATAGCTTGTCAAACACTATGTGTATTAAATGCATCTGAACAATTTCCATCTGAAAGCACGTGATGGAGATTTACTATTAAACACATTCAAGCGCTGCCATTACTGTCTAGAGTGCGCGGAATGGTGCGCTGTGATTGGTTGTTACTATTTACAGTGCGTGGAATGGTGCGCTGTGATTGGTTGAGCGGATATCGCATTCTGTAAAAAAAGGGAATTTGTAACTTTTTGAAAAAAAAAGTGGGAAAACACGACCTAATAACTCTGCAAATATCGCAACAAATTAAAACTTGACTTTTCAAAACCGACCAGATACAATAGTGATGTTGGTGGAAACTCAATTTATTTATTTTTTTTAATGCCATTTATCGCGTTTTGGAACCAAACTCTACATATGTACTATTTTCTTCTTTCTCAGAAATCTCCTTCAGTAATGAAACATATTTTTTAGTGGAGAGTATACAGTATACTATAACTTCTTTTTATATTTAGACAGCCATGGAGTAAACCAACTTTCCAAAAGAAGAATTATAATAATAGAAAATACAGAGAGATCGATTAAGGTGGTCAGAAGATGTCATATTACCATCACTCTCTCAGTCATTGTATAAAAAACACTCTCATAATAGAGTTTGTGTAATTTAATTCCAAGGTGTAATAAAACAGTGTTATATATGTAATTTCTTTATGAAAATATATCAAATTTAGTTGTAGATTCATGATGTTAATAACTGTGGAAACCCGCCCTGTCTTTATATGTAATGGTAATGCTAGCATATGTTATCTCAGCAACAAACCACAAGCCAGCTGACAGTAAATCAGATGTAAAACATCCATCATCTCTGTTTGCTGACCTAGTAAACTCTCAGAAGACCTAAAGCAGAGGCTGATGCATGTTTTAGACTTCTATACCAGAGAAATGGGTTGTTAGTAACTAAAACTGCACGCATACAGGGCAATTTGTAAGTGATTGTTTTTAAAATAAATTAGTTTTGGATAAAGTCTCTGCTGAGCTGGATAGGTTAAAGAATATTTTGAAGCTCTGATTTATTATATAGGGTCAGATCAGAAGGAAAAACAGTGATGGTAACCAGTATAAGTGACCGTGTTTGGGCTGCAGGAACTTCTCTGATCAATGACATCTGGAATTTGTACGTGAGGTCAGCTTCTGAAAGGATGATAAATGCAGATGAAGTAAAGAAGCAGACGAGGGCGAGGTGTAACTTTCAGTGTGCTCTCTGTCTTAGAACCTATCAAGGACAAAACCTGTCACACCCTGAGGCGGGATGGAGCTTTCTCTTCAATCTCTGTCTCTCTCAAGGTGGAAGTTATGGTAACTCTGCAGGACTGTAAATGATGTACTGATTTGAAGTTTGTTTCTCAGGGGGGTTAGCTTTCTGTCTTAGCTCTCTTTATATGGGAAAGAAAATACAATATGAATTTATATTCATAATAAAGAGCTGAATAAATTTACTACAGTATGAAAAGAATTAGAAATGTAATGATTTTGTCCCATTCTGCAGTTACAATGGTCAATAAAGCGTGAAAATAATCTAATGTCTAATTCATTAATTAAATTAATAATTAATAGATCATTGAGTCAGGACTTAAAGGGATAGTTCACCCAAAAATGAAAATTCTGTCATCATTTACTCACCGTCATGTAGTTTTTGGATGAACTATCGCTTTAAAACAGAGGATGGAGGGCTAGAAGCTGCCCCCACATGTGTTTGTGTGCACCTGTAACACAACCCTTGTTCAAACTCGCCACACTAACACAAACAAATACAATTCTTCACGCCTAAGCAACTCCAAGTGCCATGTAGCATTTAGCCACTTAAATGCTTTGAGGAGCAATGTTTCCATGTCATTTCCTGTTTCCTTCAAGCTTGACTACCCTGTGCCACATCTCTGTTCCTCTCAGAGAACACACACACACATACACACACACACGTTATTAATTCTTGAATTTTGATACACACACAAACAAATTTATACAATTAATAACAATGACAAATACTCATGGTTCAACACTTGTGAAAATAAGTAAATTTTAGCATTTTAAAAGAGAATTATGAAAATATTATATGAAAATATTTAATTAAAGAAAATATGTAAGTGTGAACTGAATGCAATATTTTTGGACACTTAACTGCATTGTAATTGCAATTAAAAGAAAAGGTATTATGGTTTAAATTTATATTAAATGCACTTCTTTATATGTAATTTCATAAATATCTCTATTGTCTTTTAAATATAGTGAAAATGCACAGCCCATTCTACTGCCAGACATTAATGGTTTACAAATTCCAAACGTATTTACTTGAAATGTCATTTTCTAATGATGAAGTTGAGGTTTAGTACATTTAAAATATATTAGCTTTAATTGTAATATCAAATAACACTACAGTTCAAATTAAACTGAAGTACAGTACATGTGCTTATGTGTGTTAGTCAATACATCAAACGATTATTAAAGCAGTTATCAGTATTGTTTTTTTTATTTTTCATTACAAAGTACACTTAAAAGGGTACTTAAGTTTTTTTTTTTTTAAAACAGTCATTTAAGTGTACTTTTAAGTTCACATAAGTTGTTTTGTATTTAATTAATATTGAGTAGTGCAAGTACTGATTTTTAACATTCAGTACAATTAAACATATTTATTTTCAGTTTTTTTTTAGTTTAGTTAGTGAAAAAAATTCTCATACACCCCACATAAAAGTGAGTCAGCTGTTTACTATTGGTTCTTACTTCAGGAAGTATGAGCTTTTATCTACAGTAATTAAAGGTGCTGTAGGGAACTTTTGTAAACAAATATTTTTTACATATTTATTAAACCTGTCATTATGTCCTGACAGTAGAATATGAGACTGATAATCTGTGAAAAAATCAAGCTCCTCTGGCTCCTCCCAGTGGTCCTATTGCCATTTGCAGAAATCCATCGCTCCCGGTAAAAAATAACCAATCAGAGCTGCGGTCCGTAACTTAGTTTGTGTTCAAAATGTAGAAAAATGAACATAATAAGCGAGTGCACCATGAATCCATTTTCCAAACCGTGTTTTTAGCTTGTCCTGAATCACTAGGGTACACCTATAATAAGTGTTTATATTCAGACTATTTTAGATTGCTTCGGGGGTACCGCGGCGGAGTAACCCAGTACCTTTGTGATTCTTCATAGACATAAACAGAGAGAAGTAGTTCCGGCTACAATGTTCTTCCACAAGACGCAAGCAGTTCTGTTTATTAACCGCTAGAGCGTCAAAAGTTCCCTACCGCAGCTTTAAATCATTATATTTTCCGTATCTATTATGCTGTGTGCTGGGCTTTCTGGAGCTGGACTGTCTTCAATGGCTTGGAACTAACACTTCACAAAGACATCTAATTAGATTCTTCATTCCAACAGACAGCACTTAAGAGATTGATTCTTATTCATTTTCTACATTGAAAAAAAAAAAAGAAAATTACGACCTAAATAAGGAAGCATTACTTCATACATGAATGAGAAGTTAATGGTATAAGACCTGACAGCCAGGATCTAAAAGCTGAACTCACCCTGGGGAGGAAATCATGAGATCATGACTCCTCTGAGGACTCATGCTGGGCTTTGACGCACAATCGCAAAGAGCATATGACGGTGATCGATACAATGACTCAGTGTTTACAGAAACGCTCAGTCAGATGTCTTCTGCAGTCAGAATCTACTGAGGTGCACTGCTGTAGAGTAGATTGAGTGCAATCACTTTCACTTGTTTAAATGAAATTAATTGTGTTTTAAAATGAAAGACCCATTTCCACTCCTAAACTAAAACAAATGGCACTGACTGAGCTCTTGAATTCCCTAAACAAAACAATTAACAGGATTGTAATAGCATTTCCCTGACCATTTTTGGGTATTTTTATGAAAAAAAAAAGTAAATTAACCTGTTAGACTTAAAAATTGGAAACATATTCCAGGATATTCTTTTCAAAATTGACTCGTACTCAAGTGATTCACATGGCAAGTGCAATGCCATACCAGGTGAGCTACCCGAGCAAGTAGATGTCAGAAAAGACATGGATAGATAACACATATGGAGCTGGTTGTGATGTATATCAAATATATATATATATATATATATATATATATATATATATATATATATATATATATATATATATATATATATATATATATATATATATATATATATATATATATATATATATATAGATAGATAGATAGATAGATAGATAGATAGATAGATATAGATATACAAATTAATAAATGCTTTTGATGTCATGACATAGAACTGTGCAATTAACTGCATGAAAATAAGCCTTTATTTATAAAAAATATGATCCTGTTGTCATAATTCGTTTGAAAAAGAATAAAAGTTGTTGGTATTTTACTGGTACTAATGTTCATTTCACCTGAAAACTGCAGTGAATTATATGTATAGCCTATATACAGTTTATTCTTATTATAGGTACAATCCAAGGAGCCTATTATTTGCTAAACGCAAATAACAAATTGGTTACTGTCATAGGCTTACTATCTTGAACAGACATCACCTTTTAAAAGATAAAATTTATATATATTCCTCTTCTATTAAATAAAAAATAACATGGACTGGCTGTGTGACTCCCTCTTTCTCAAAAACTATGAACAAAACTGTGCTAAGTGGAAACAACTTCAATGTGGGCTCATTTGCAGTGAGAATAAACTTAGGTGGTGTTGACAATAGTGTGTTATGAAAGTTCAGTTATTGGCTGCATGAGAGGATCACAATTTAATTTTGTATGATAATCAGTTTGGTAATGTAAAAGGGTACAACTTGATGTCAAGTGTAAAATCTGGTCACTGAATCAAAAAGCAGCTGAAATCCATTGCAATTTCAAATACTATCGTTTCTGATACTAAACCTGGACATACTGAGACTGTGTAAAACATATGATCTTTGTCCGATCACTCAACAGGAGCAGGTCATTCTTAAACAAGCAGGCAGATACTTAGTGGATGCTTTTATCCAGGATGACCAACAGCACACATACAGGACAGACCTCTGGAGGAACCCGAGGTGAAGAGTCTTGCTCAAGTGCATACAATATTGACAACTAATAGCCTGATTTTGTATTGGCGATTCTCATAAGCCCGTCAAGAATCATATTTTAGTTAATTTGATTTACTTAATTTGAGTATATTTGATTTTATGGATTTATTTTTTTAAATTGTTTCTCATCATTGTTTCTTATAATTTGATAGTAGAAGTAGATTCAATGACTGAAGACTTGCCAAATGGAATAAATTGAATGAGTGTTCAATATTCACCATAAACAGAACACACACACAGAGATCTTGATTTCTACAGGAAGTTCTCTGCACAGACAGACTGTGCCCTTACTTACAGGTCAAGAGCTCCTGAACAGGATAAAGCCTTTCATGATCTAACAGCTGAAGAGGAAGCAGAAGGTAAATTGAGAGGGTAAATATCAGTGCAGTCAAGGCCATTTGCTGTATGCTATTATCATAAACATTACTTTTTTTTTTTTTTTTGATTTGTTCACTCAAAAACGAATACCCATGCATAAGTGTAAATGCTGGAATGAGGGTGATCTGGAATTTGACCCAGAATTTTTTGGTAGACAGAGCACTGTACTGTACACATGAACTAGACTATACAATCAAAAACATTACATAATACTCTTCTTATATGCCAGCTGTCTGAAAATAATTTAGCATTTTTACTTCAGAAACTGGAACTTACCATTATAACATTATCACACATCATTAGGTAGTTTACAGTATGTATGCTTTTATGTTTTACATGTGTATAGTGTATTAGCTAATGTATTAGGTTAGTGGTACAATTAGGTGTTCAAAAGTTCAAAAGGGGACAGATTTTTTTTTTTTTTTTTTAATGAATTAATACTTTTATTCAGCAAGGAGGCATTAAATTGGTCAAAAGTGACAATCAAGGCATCTAATGTAACTAAATGCAGTATATATATATATATATATATATATATATATATATATATATATATATATATATATATATATATATGTATAGACCTGCGTAGGAGCACATGTCCTGAAAATAACAGCCTGACTCATATCTGCGGTGGGTCGGGAATATGATGGCAATAATCTTGGCACAGCTCATTCGTATCCCTATAATCCCTGACACAAACTTGAAAAGGTGATGATGTATCCTGACCCTGCTAAAAAACAGCTCCTGCTCTTAATGAAGATCCACACTAACTATCAGAGCTGACAAATATAAAGAGCTCTGAGAGATGGGCAGGGAAGCGTATGATTAAAGTGAGAAAGGGAAAGACACAGATGAAACCAGAGAGATATGATGGCAGCCTGTAGATTTTGTCAGTGAATGAAATGAGAAGTGACACACACTCAGCCCAGTGGCGACTTAATGACTTGCGGTAAGCCAGCTCTGTCTCAATTAATCAAGACGGCTCCCCCTCCCTCCCTCTCTCCTTCAGTAGCTCCTCAAGACTTGCATTTGCCTTCTTCTCCAGGATCGCAGCCATGAAAGAATAGGGGCACTTATATAGAGCCAGCAATGCCGTAAGTGCCCTCACATGATGAAAGCAACATCTACAGAGGCTTAGTGCTCCGGGATAACTAGCCCAAATGGTCCTACAAATGTAAATAGTACTTTGAACTTACTCCGATTGTTCTTCAACTACTACAGGCCAGATATTTTAGCAAGTGTTTTGGACTGTCAACTTTTTGAAGCGATATTTATAGATAAAACAAAGAAGAAGCTTCCTGGGTTGCTCTATATGACTGTGGAGGACTTTCATCAATTATTGCTATAATCATCTGCACAAGTACTGGGAGACCAAGGTCTGAGTGTGCCATATTCTAAATACAGTCAGCTAAAGGTTCTTCAAAATAAAAGGTCACCTCAGTGCACTTAAAGAGTACACATGATAATATTTGTCAACACTCTTAAGCACTCTTTTTAAAGTTATTTAAAGTACATTTTAATCAATTTTAATAATATTTTGTTATGCTGTAAAGAAATGCCCTGATTTTTGGTACAATATAAAGTATAACAAATATATTATGAAGCTGCAATTTAGTACAATTTAGTAAAATAAAACATTTATTTAATTTTACAGTAATATAAAATAACAAACTACAGCTAAAATTGTAATCAATTATGTTATTATTGACTTGGTCAAGGAGAAGTATAGGGCATATCATAAAAGTTTTAAATCCCAGCTAAAAGACCAAAACTGAATTAACATATTGGTCCAAGCTACTCTTTCTTGGTGGACCAGTGTACCCATGTTGTTGAAGATAATCCAGTACCTGGCCTGTAGACCAGTCCACAATTTGGTGTTGGGGGAATTTCTCACTTGAACTGAGTTAGCTGGTCTCTAGACATGAAAATTCACAGAGGTGCTCGTCCGTCATAGTACCACGAATTATGTAACGGTCAAATCAAATATACCACCGTCGGATGATAATGAAAATCCAACTTCTTTGTTTCTGAATGTATTTACACATGTAATACCTATATTCAGACTTATTATGGTATGTGGAATTAAGTTCTGATATTGTTATGGCCATATCGGCTGACTTAAAATGTCATGGTCAAGGTAATTTTCCTATTTTTAAGACCTTGACCATAACTTGGTCATTATTAGGAATATAAAAAAAAAACTGATGCAATAAGTCTAATTCTACTAAATGTGAAAAAAAAAAATTCATTGCTAATATTGTTTTTAACATTAATGATCATCTTGTCATTCAAATTTCAATGTCATCATAATTTTTCAATAACTCGATTAATATTTCTTTATTTATCGTCACTTTTTATTGTATTTTTTTCCACAATATATATATATATATATATATATATATATATATATATATATATATATATATATATATATATATATATATATATTTTTTTTTTTTTTTTTTTTTTTTTATACATGACACGAAGAGAAGAAATGTAACAAATATAAAAATCAATTTGAATTTTTATTTTAAGAGGGTTTAAGTAAAATGATATAAAATAAAACAATTGGGTGCAAATAAAATTATGTAGCAATAACATCATACCAAATTAACTAAAAGTGCACCATATAGTCTGATTTCTCTCAAAGTGTACTGTATGTGTGCATGCATGTTAGTGGGATGGGTTTTTACAGTATAATTTTCTCCATTTTACCATGGCAGAATACAGTGCATGAAACTCCAGCAGCACAACAACCACATGCCATCTGCAATCACACTTGCCTGCACACTTACATACTGTGAGCAGACTTGGGGCCCTGTCATACACCCGGCGCAATGTGACGCAAGGCGCAGCGCAAGTGTTTGCTAGTTTCAGTCCGGCGCAGTTTGCATTTTCCTGCGAAGTTGGATTTTCATCATCATCTGATGGCGGCCATGTTTGATTGGACCATAACGTAATTTGTGGCACTATGGTGGATGAGCACCCCAATGATTTTTAATGTCTAGGGACCAGCTAACTCAGTTCAAATGATGAATCCCCCCAACACCAAATTGCGAACGGGTCTACAGGCCAGGTCCAGGACTTAGATGCTTGACCATTATGGTCTTTCTGAAGAAGCTGGTTGGCCAGAAAAGTCTTAGTGGTTAGGCCTGGTGGGAACATCTGCTGACCACCTATTCTGGTCTTTTCAGAATGCATATTTTTATTAATCTTTACCACATCTTAACTGCTTTTCCCCGTATTTTTCTTTATTTATATCTTTCTTTCTTTCTTTCTGCAAAACAACTTTGACTTAGTTCTTTAATCCTAGACTAATCCCGCTTCAGCTCTCATTTGAAATAACTCCACAATACCACATCTCCATACCGGTTCCACCCAAGCAAACACATCTTAAGAAAAGGATTGAAGCAGGTTCACATTCAGCTGTCAGAGTTATCAGTTGAGGATCAGCCGGCTCTCGGCTCCAGCCTAATCATCTGTCTGTTTACCACTGGAATGTGTCAATTAGCTCCACTCACAAGTCCTCCAACAGCATCTGACAAAAAGAAACGTCATCATTTTCGCTGCAACATGTCTGACTATCACCTTGTCTTCGCTAATCACTTTCATCGAATTAACTGGAAGTGCAGATTTATCTCACTCATTGCAATTTGAGAACCTGTGAGGTGATTTCCTGACTGGTCTGGCCTTGCTAAAATAGTTCTTGGTTTCCTTTACCCCTCCTTTGCTTACTTCCCCAAGCTGGAACTGAACCGGCTGGCAATGTTTGGGATGTTTCCAAGTGCACTCCAGATGTAAGCAGCAGATGGGACAGTGGCACCATATCCCATAGGTAAATTAGATCGGGCACAATCAACACACAGTTATGGATGTAAACCAATGCAGTCACAGATGCCCAGTCTACTTCTTAAACCTTCCCGACCACCCCATTTTCCAGGTTTCTCAACATGAGTTTGCCTTTGTTTGCTTTTTCATTAGTTCAAAAAACAGAAAACTGTTTATTTCCCTGTTGTCCAACATGAATTTCCATGCTGTGTTAAGCTATTATATTTGCTTTGACTAGCCTAGCTGTATATATATATATATATATTGTATATATATAAGATTTATTTTTACACAGTTCCTTGCAAAATACTATGTTATGACCTCAAAACTCTTTAACTACAGTGCATGGTTTCTAAATGAATGTATATTTTGACATTTTCATTACATAACTACTCCAAAGGGTGTTTCTGATGTAGTAAGACGTTTCTTCTCAGTATTGCACATTGCATTTTGACTTTTATCACATTTGCTTTGGTTAACACTCTTCTAGGGTATTTTAGTTAAGGAAATGCATTAGTGTAAGTAGTGTGTTATCTGTTTTAAGCAAAACTGGATGCCTTTTATAGCAACACTCTGGGCATTTAATTCTGTAAGTGTCAGAAAACATGCAAGAAGCAATGTAATGTAATTTTGTTGAAATCACGCCACATGCATATTTGTCCAATAAGCCTGTGTTGGTATTTGCACTTCAGACATGCTGTAAAAAAAAAAAAAAGCAAGTGCTCAATAATACAAACTAGCATCCCATCATCTGGGATTCTCAGCCCATGAGTGGCTCAAGAATTGGCCTTCAACTGGCATCCTATACAAAACCTTAGGCCAAGCAGAAGCATGATCTGAAATAACAGACAGCTATGACTTAGAACGAGTGAATGAATTTGTTTTGTGTATTTCATTGGCACCTTGGTATAAGCATTGGAAGCTATTAATGGAAAAGACTCAAGAAAATTGAACGTGCAAGTGTGTCTGATGACTCATTCAAGGACTTTTTTCCTTTCCGCATTAGTCAAGGGCTCGTTTTCAGCTTATGGCATCAAGAATACTCTAAATTACAGCAGCACATCCTCACTGACTCAAGCCTGCAGTTACACACTCACTCTGCCTCACATTCCTTTGCATTAAACATTCTTAACCAATGCCTACAGCTCCTGCCAGTCTAACATGCCCTTCATGGTTTACTGTGCCCGCCATTGGATCAAAGTTTGTCTGGTTAGCATGATCCAGTTAACCCATGCTAGTAAGTGCCATAACTGCACCATATACAGTAGCTATAAAAAGCAGCATGAATGGGGAAGCAATCAGATACAGATAAAGACCCCCTTGCCCATCCGTAAAAAAACATTTTCTTGTCTTATTCATTGTTCTCTGCAGGCAAGAAACTAGTGCTTTCATTTAAGATGCACTTGTGTAGAGTGGTCAGTCAGCGTTTCCCAGCAGGGCTCCAGAAGAGAAAACGAGATGTTGCATCTTTTGGCGAACCAAAGAGTTTCAACTGTGAAATCAACACTTTTTTTATACAATCTGTTGATGACCCAGTAATGGTTAGGTGTGGGGGTTGACCTTCATGCTTGCTTTTAAAAATCTCTTCTGTTTTCTCATGGAATCAGGTTTATAAGTTGTCGTACCTTAATCAAAAGTAAACTGTTTAAAACTCATGCTCTACAAGTTCCTGCTTTCTAATTCCCAACGCCTCCCTCTATCCATCGGCCTCTTGAGTGGACCACTGTAGGCGGATAGCTGAGTAAATATTATGCAAACGAATGCAACCATCCAGAGTCAGAGGGCACAACGGCACTGAACAATTAAATTGGTTGTTGCAAGAGAAGACATGTAGCATGGTAGAGTTAAGCCCCCTTGAAAATGTATTTTTGGTAACACTTTAGATTAGGCAACACAAATTCACTATTAAGAGTTTTCCCTCAAACTCCTAATTTCTGCTTATCAATAGGGTTTCACTTTATTTTGATGTCCTTTTAACAAATTCTGTTGATTACAAGTAATGTTGCACTTACATATCTACTAACTCTCATCAGAGTATTAGTAGAGTATTAGTAGACTGGTAGGGTTATGGTTAGAATAAGTTGACATGTACTTGCAAAGTTATTTATAGTCAGTAGAATGTCTGTTGGAAAACCATCACAACTAAGAGTTAGAAGATATTAAGCAAACCGTCTATTAATACTCTACTAATGATGAACGTTAGTAGACATGTAGGCACCATCAAAATAAAGTGTTGCCATTAATATTAGTAAGGTAGTTGTTTAGTTATGGGGTAGGGTTAAGGGATCTAAAATATGGTTATGCAGAATATGAAATTAATATGTACTTCATGAGTACCAATAACAGTCAATATGCTAGTAAAATGCAGCTAATAAGTAACTTCTTCCCTAATCTGAAGTGTTAGCACACTTTCTAAATTCAAGGGTCATGCTCATCCCATTTTTGATGGACTGGAACAATTTTCGATTTTCTTGAACAATGGTGAAATTCAACCCAGAAGTAAAAAAGTATACGTCATTGTTATTACATGGTATTTAAAAGATTAGCAAAGCGAGTCCAAGTAGAAATAGGGTTACTTTACAGTTTTGAAAAACATGATTGGTCCTGTCTATTAAATCATTAATATATTAAAATGCAACCCATACATACGATGACTTGAATGCACATGGTTGATTTTACTTTCTACATGAAATCATTTTTATATTTTTTATATCAGAAACACAAAGAGGATATAATTCTCTTGACTTCAAAAAAAAAAAAAGCTTGAAAAGAAAACCTAAATTCATTCAATTAAATTCATTTTGATGATTTTTGAGGGGCATAAAGTAAAAAAAGCCTTAAAAGCTTGGAACAAAATCCTTATTAGAAAACCCTTTTTCATGCCATTGTCTTTTAAACAGAAATTTTCACCAAATAATCAAGGACTGACAAATATTATTGCAATGTGGTTCTAAACAACATTTAAGCTGCAGATAGAATTTTCCCTTGCTATGTTTAATTCTGGGAAAAGTGGAGCACTAACTTTGATCATTGAAACACTGGGCAGCAGATGGCTAAGATGTTCGATATGCAGGTCATTGACCCATATCCTGCTGGCTCAATACCCAAGTGAGCCGAGAGAAAAATTAACCAGTGACCATGCTTTGGTTCTACCTTTCAAAACAAAGCAAGCAGACAGAGGACTGCATGAACTAAAGAAGCTTAAGGCCTGTTTCAAAATGATATCAGACAACCAGATTTATTTAGAACTAGAATGATTGCCAGAAACTTCTCAATGACATGCATAGTCAATGTAAGCATCCTTTATGTCAAATGACTGCTCTTTAAAACTAAAGTCTCTGGGCAGGAGACAAGTATTGTTACACAATTTGAAGCCAACAGATGAAAATTTTGTTCAAATGACACAGAAATGAAAAGCCTGAATGCATTCTCCAGATTACTTTAAGTTACTTATGAGTAAACATCTAACAATGAGAGGCGTCAGTGACCACGCTTCATGCGTATTTGGGCAAGGTATTGAGGCGACTGTGTTTGTGAGTGGGTCTCACATCCTCTGGTCAAACAGAAGAGTAGTGACCTTGAGCTGAAAGCTGTTAATGTTCAAACAGCTCTTTAACACCTCCAACCTGGACAGACTGTTTCCTAGCAACCAGCTCCACTTCAAGGGAGAAGAATCAAAAAGACTATTCTGGCCTGGGTGTTATGGGATGCACTGGCAAAGGTCAGCATTAAAGGGTATGAGTTTTCTAGCCTGCAGTCAAGATTTCTGTTGACATGTACATCTCAATATTGGAATCTGGATTTGTATGTTCAGATAAAAGGATGTAGGCTGATATATATATATATGTGTGTGTGTGTGTGTGTGTGTGTGTGTGTGTGTTATAATGTTTCAAAGTTCTAAGTCAAGGTTATCATGCACACAAGATTTATTCATTAGTCCAGTAGATAATCTGAGAGAAAAGGGGTGGAATATAGCAGCAGAATTTGTATCTGGAGACAAAATCATCTTAAATTTTATGAACCCACAGTATTATATTACCCGAGCCTTGTTAAAAATAAGTGTGTTTAACTGTATTGAATGTGCACTTGCAGTTTGCTTGAAATATTAAAAGTATATTAAGTATATAAGTACTTAGTACTTATAATAATGAAAATAAAAGACAGCTTGAGTGAACTTAAAAAGAGAGTAAACTTTTATGACTGTGTTTAAGTAGACTACACCTTTAAAAAAAAGTGTACTATGTAATAATGTCAAATAAATTGTAAAAGTGTTACATTTAAGTACATTTGACATATTTTTCATGAACTTTTGTCATTCTTTAAAGAACTAGACTTATTTTGATTGACTAACACACTAAAGCACATCTAAAATACTTTATTATAATTTTAACTGTAGTGTGTTTCTCAATATTACATTTAAAGTTAACATATTTTACCAAACTGCAAATTTATCATTACAAATGTGTAATTCCAAATGTATTTAAATACAAAGTTTTAATGGAAATTACATTTTAGTTTATGATAAATGTTTGTCAGTACACTTAAACAATATTTCAAAGTCAATAAAAGTAATTAGGAAATCACATATAAAGTTTCACTTAAGTAATACTTCAATGGGAAAAACACTCTAAAGTTCTATTATATATATATATATATATATATATATATATATATATATATACACACATACATATTCATTTCAGTTTATCACAGTTTGGAATATAGAAAGCAGAAGCATGTCAAGAACACAAGAAGAAAACAGTACCAAAGCTTTATAATAAATAGCACAAAATAATAATTAGGAAATATTGCGACCAAACAGTTGAAACAGATTTGGCAAACCCATATTTGTGTTTACGCTAAGAATAAAATAAAAATAACCACACTTCTAAGCAAAAAAAAAAAAGAAAAGCTTAATAAATATTGCATGTAAACTGGAGTGAAACAGTTTGTGTGCCATGTAAACATCTTACTGTAATTAAGTCCTTACTCTGATTATTTGAAATAAACACATTATTGGTGCATATGTAAACATAGCCAATAACCAACAGTGAAAGACTCCAACACAGGTCTATCAGGACAAAATGAATACTAACTAGAAACAGATGTGGAACATAATCAGTAACCAGGGAAACCAACAAGAAAATCATTAGAAACCTATCTTATCATGAAAACAGGAACTAAACCACAAGAATATTGAAACCAGAAATTACAAGCTTACACAAAGTTACACATTATAAGATGAACCTCTTTTTTACAAGGTTATGACCATACCATAGGTCTGCACCTGTAAAAAGATACTGGAATGGCCTGAGTTCACAAAGTTCATTCACTCTTTGATTGTTAATTTATTTCAGCTTCTATAGCAATGAAGCTCTACTTCATACCCTTTATTTATACTAGCCCTGCCCGGCCTGTTTAAAGCACTGGCCCACACTGGCCCGACAGCAGCTATTGATGCAGTATGTGGTCTGGCATTGTCATATTGGAAAATGCAAGGTCTTCCCTGAAAGAGACGACGTCTGGATGGGAGCATATTTTGTTCTAGAACTTGGATATACCTTTCAGCATTTATGGAGCCTTTCCAGATGTGTAAGCTGCCCATGCCACATGCACTCATGCAACCCCATACCATCAGAGATGCAGGCTTCTGAACTGAGCGCTGATAACAACTTGGGTTGTCCTTTTCCTCTTTAGTTCGGATGACATGGCATCCCAGTTTTCCAAAAATAACTCTAAATTCTGACTCGTCTGACCACAGAACAGTTTTCCACTTTGCCACAGTCCATTTTAAATGAGCCTTGGCCCAGATAAAACGCCTGCGCTTCTGGATCATGTTTAGATATGACTTCTTTTTTGACTTATAGAGTTTTAGCCGGCAACGGTCCACTTTAGATATTGTACTAAACATAACTTAGCAAATACATGTCAAATAACACAGTATCTGCAATGGATGCAACAAATCCCTGAACGTAAACTGATGCCTTGTTCTATTTATGACGTACTGACACAAATTAAAAATTATATGCAACAGTCGCATTGTCTCATCCACAGATAGACTCAAGCACTGTGCAGTGAGGTGCAACACGACTACTGTCAAGTCCAGTGTAGACACATTGTAACTCTCATTGGAGTATTAGTAGACTGCTAGGGTTAAGGTGAGCAATATAAGTTGAGATGTTCTTGTAAAGTTACCTAAAGTCAGTATAAATCCAGGGGATGCACTTTACAAAAGCAAAGCATGCTATAGAGAACCTGAGAGATTGATTTCTCAATAAACTGGTCTATAAGAACTATAATATCTCACATTTTTTTTGCAGTAGGTGTAAATATTAAGAAAATAAGTCTGTGGTATAAACTTTGTTCTACATTGTTACTGTCCCTCCTTGTTTAGTCCTTTCTTTAGGCAATATGGATTGTTCCTCCAATGGCGTTTCGCCGTGGGAACAGAGAGCAATATTCTTGCAAGCCCTTCAGATCTTCTAACTCTAATCTTAATGATTTCCCTTGGTCACAGGGGGATTGTTGTCTCAAATAATCTTTGATTCTTGTCTTTAAATCAAATTGAAATAGATCTGCAAAGCCCGAGTAACTCTGAATTTTGCTTTCATTATATTTCAGATATTATATATCTAAGAGTCACAAGAAAACGTCCTTCATTCTCCTTTACAAATTCTATTCGGTGAAACTCTACTTTCAACAAAGACGTTTTCTGTCTCTGCATTCTATTGATCAAACAAAAGAGAAATTAAAAACTGCACAGTCAAGATGCTCATCTGCTTTGATCTAGAAATTATAGTCTTCAGAAACATCACACACCTTTGTACTTCTGATCAGGTATCATCCTGCGTTTCTCAACTTTAAGACAGCTGGGATTTGACCTTTAGCGGCATATGCTGTTCTTCAGCATCCATGCGAGCAGCAAGCTGTCCCACACGCATACACCCCCATCAAAGCAGAAGAAAGGGGTGTGGATGACGAGAATGAATATTCATGAAATATTCATGACAGTAAAGGTTTCCGGAGGGACAAGTGCAGGTCTGGCTTTTGAACTCGGCACTTAATCATTTACATGAGGACTGCTTGAGAATTCGGAGGAGATTGCCAGAAGTCCTCCACGATGATGTCCCAGGTGAGGAATTAATCAAATCAAAGCACTTTTGAACTCCAAGTTCCAGCGGCGACCTGTAGCCAATCACATCAAAGACACCACAGGCCTGGGCCAAACATTGAAAGATGGAGGTCAGCCAGGTCTGAGGAAGCTCTCACCTTGACCACATCTTCAAAGTCAGCACTGAAACTTGTTCAGCGCACAAGCTAAGCCAGAACCTACTAATAAAGCCAATCGGCCTCACATCCCATTTGTTTACATGGAGAGGGTGGAGTTAATGATTCATATGCAGGCAGACACCAGGGGGCAATCAAAAAAAAATTGTATTCACTTTTAAGGTCTTCTGTGGCACACTTGGTCTGAAGATATGCATTTTAATTAAATAAAACTTTACAACCATATTTACAACAACACATCAAAATAAAAATTATACCTCAAAACTTGAAATGTATTACTATTATTTAGTATAATGTGTTTCTCTAATTAATTAAGTCTCTAGACCATATTATTGTGAAAAATGCAAGAAATTATTATTATTATTATTAAAAGTGCCCCTTTTATGCCATTTTGAATATTGCTTTTGATGCAGTTGTGTAATGTAGCTCTATGTGAATTAGAACTGGGCAATAAATAGATTTTATCGATTTACTCGAATGTGTAGTTTACATTGATTTGTTTGAATGAAAATCGGTTTTCTTTTTAACATCAGCCAACGCTCCACTCAGGGTTCCCGTAGTTCCCCAGCACTTTTGCCATAGAGACGTGCTGCCGAGGAACCGTAAAAATGGCATAAAAAGTACATGTCTGTAACACTTCAGACAAACAAGAAGCTGTTCAAGCACAAAACACAAATTTTCTACAGTTTCTACAGCAAGAAAGAGTAAAGTGGTGAACAGAATGATGAATAATCACAGCAGTATAAGTGATGCTTAGCCCTTAGGCAAGGGTTACACATGCGAATATCTAGAGAGACACAGCAAGAGGTTTATTTGAGTTTCTTCCTCTGTTTTTCCCTCTTTTAACACAGCTGCTCCATGTTTTACTTATTCTAGGGTGTTCTGCGATGTAGATTAAACAAAACATTAACACATTTTCACAGTGATAAACTCTTGCCCAGAGGAACTATGCTTTCTAATCACCTGAGTTCCACACTTGCGTACCATTAGGGGGATTGTGTTAATCTTCATAACTTCAATCAAGCTCAGGTAAGTGCCTATATTATTAGATTATACCAGAGGCATATCTCCATAAATGGATGCACATCAGTGGTGGCTGCTACTTTCCAAGAGTGGGGGAGCACAGATGTCCCTTAAATGTGTTCTCTGATCTATTAGCTTAATTTAGGTGTCTGTAATGTTTTGTGCTGCACACAGTTTACTTCATAATGATTTTGAGTCTTTTTTTGCTTTGTTTCCAGTAATAATTCTGAAATATCCTTGTTTGAAATACTTTGATCCGATGTGATTTATAATCACCACACAAGGCAGAAATATTTATAAATGATTAACGTTACCATAGTAAACATGGTAAATGCGACCACTTGAGGAAATCAGAAGTGAGCTTATTATTCTCTACTCTATCACAATCATGTATTTGTTTAAATAAACAGAAACAGACTAGACTGAATAAGTCATAACGCTTTATTTCTGTGTGAGTAATTTTCAATCCTTATAAATTAATTAATTATGATCAATGTATCAGTTATTATAGTAAAACATTGATGCTTTTGGATTTAAATATTTAACAAAGCATGCAAACAAATGTCTGCTTTTATCATGTTTTGTGATTGCGCTAGTTCCTGTTTCCTGTTTTATGACAACTTCTGTTTGTTGGAGAAATGAGGGGGTTGCATGACGTTGTTCCTGAGAAGCATGTAAAGGGCGAGTTTTAGTGAAGCGCACCGGAGGTTCTGGCCCAATGGTGGAAACACCATTGTGTTGCAGGTCCGATGCTATTAGCGCGGCCCGGCCCATTTAAAGCACTGGATCTCACTGGCCCGACAGTGGAAAAGTGGCTAATGGCTACCAGTAACTGTTTGGTTACCAACGTTCTTTAAAATATCTTCTTTTTTGCTCATGAGTAGAAATAAACTCTTACAGGTTTGGAATAACTTGAAGATGAGTAAATGATGACAACGTTCATGTTTGGGTGAACGAACCCTTTAAATAGATATGTACTATATTCTCCACAAAGAGTCATTCTGAAAGACACAATTCTTCGTTAACAGCACCCCAGTACCACTGTAAAAATGCAACTATATAGTTTCTATGTATCTGAATGAAAAACAGCAGTCTAAATACATTAAGGATAAATACACAAATGTTTAGCTTAAATCAACACTCAAATTACAAGAAAAGATGATGCGTCACAAAGCTTCATTTAGTTTCTCACCTGAATTTAACACTTGTGAATCCAGAGCTCATCTTCATTAAGATGCTTCCTTAATAGAGACAAGCGAGATAAACATCTTACAATCCCAGCACACACCACTGAGGTCATCTTGTGCGTGAGTCACTGCACTGTCAAAAGCAGCGTGTCACGCTTCAGGATGTGACATTAGCTGTTGTTAATCACATATATTTGTCCATGCTAATTACATCCTAATAATTTGATGCCCAATGAATCAAGGTTTCTTTTAGCCGAACATTCAGTAAACACAAAATGCGATGGATGTTGGGAGTGGATAAAACCTTTAACGGTTGTCAAAATGTACATGTAATGTACTTCAAGTGTGCAATTCAGTCTTTAAAAACTGAACAAAATGTGTTTGATAAAATACTGTCTGATTGGTAAATGTTCCCCTTCACTCGACATTGCAAAGTGGTGGCAAAAGTTCATTTGGAACCCTGGGTAAACCTTATCTTCTCCAGAGGTAGTGGGAATAATATTTGAAGGATGCTGATGGATCATCTGTTGGATGTGACACTTCTCATTGGGTGATGGCTGTAGACGCACATCCGCTGACGTTGGCAACAGCTCATTCACGCTGGCTGAGCAGGTGGTTGGAGAGCGAGTAAAAGGCAGAGGTGAGAAAGGTTCTGAGAGTCATCTTTCTCCACGCTACATTCATTCTCCATCTGTCTGCTTAAGGGTGGTGGGCCAACACCTGGCAGCCCTTATGAGGTGACACAAATTATGGTGCTACTTTGAAAGCTACTTGAGGGATTTACAAAGTAAAAAAAAGTTATTTTGCTCTGTCACTACAGGTGTCAGAACCGCAATATGCTTATTGCAGGTCTTTGTGAGTGCTGTTGAGGAATTACTGATGCTGTTTGTAAGTTCTCAGCAGTGCATTTAGCTAAGCACATAACATTGTTTTGTTTGTTCAGTAAGTTATGCTGCAACATACACATCATAGAAGCTGCTAATCAGGACCTTTTAATTATTCCTTTTGTTTTGCATCTAGGTTCAGTGGTAAAAAAATGACAGTGTGAACACTACAGTAAATGAACCAGGGCTAAATTAAACATTTTCTTTTTGGTCCAGAACCAAACTACCAATGTGAACCCACCCTCATTGAGGAATTGCGGAATTATGAATAAAAATCATTTAAATAAATAAATAATGTGAGCAATATGGACATATGGTTGAGGGTCTGCATTGTTAGTGAAAAATACCCCCATGACCCCCATGACCCCCAAACTAAATAAATGTAGAGATTTGAATCAATGTTTAATTAGATTGCAAATATGTCAATGGTTATTTCTTCCACCCACATGGCCATGGTTATGCCCTTTTCGTTTAGAATAATGCACAGTGATAAATTCTCCCTTCTTACAGCAGATTCATGTAAGGTCGGCAGATTTTATTTGGTCTTGATTTTGGACTTCTTGCTTTTCAGTATCAGTGTCAACATAGTGGCAATGATGGCTATGCACACACATCTTCCTGGCTGAGTTACTGTCAACAAGGGTGCTGCATGGTAATTACTGCTGATCCTGTAAACGCCAGACACAGCTCTTATCCAATACTAAATGACTTCAGCCAATAAGAGTGCTGTAATTACCAGGCTATAAAAAAGAGTGATGGGCCATTGACAGCATACAGACTGTTCCACTGCTGTCAAAACTGTTTAGCCCCCAACTACTGACCTCCTCAGTGTACTCATTGCTAAGAGACCTCACACTCTTATATGTCTGTCAGCAGAGATGTGTGAGGCCTTGAAGTCAGCAGTGGCAGACATCTGATCGCTGAGTCACATGACCTGGAGTGAAATGCATCCCACTCTGTGTGAGACGTGTCAGTTCTAGAGAGACCGGGTCCGCAAGGCTTTAACACATAGACTGAGCTTCAGTAGTGCCTTTGTATTTACGACTCCATTAAGCACAAGGACATGACAGCATGTTAATATGGCCATCCTTTGACTTTGCTCATCCAGATTTATCTAGCAGTCGCTGTAGTTATTCAAGGCGCTAACAGAGTCAAACTGACAAAAACCCTTGTAATAGCTCAAGGCAAAAATGGATGGCATTCAGTCAGTGCTAACAATTCTTGATGCCTAAAGGAAGCCTATTAATACTGGCCTCCTGCGTGTCACACATCTGCCTGCACATGCTAAGACGTTAATTGATTAGCTTCAGTATGATCATTATCTACAACATTCTATTAACACCTCTATCCATGTTTCTTTGAAACAGCGTAAGATGCACATCCATGGGTAGCTTAAATCTCATTAAAAAAATTACACTGACATGTCAAAAATAATTTGTTTTTGTGAATTTTACAGCAAAAAAAACATGATAGCATATTGCTTATTTTATAACTCAGTGTGATCAGCAAAATCTATTATCCAGTCATGTTCCAACCAGCCCTTATCCTAAGATAACTCCTTCACTGAACTTCTTCACTGAACCCTGAGCCTTAACTCCTATTGCTAACCTTAACCTGTAACTTCCAGTATGCAATCCGAACTCCAACCCTTAGTTCCTTCTCTGATAGTTAAAGGGGCAATAGGTGATTGTCTTCAGACATATTTTTTTTGTTATACTGGTTGAAAGTCTCTTCACATCCCGATAGCCATCATTAAGTTAAGTGGTTTAAATTTATTTATCTGTATTTATTCTGTGGACCAAGAAATGTACGTCCAATCAATCAGCTCGGTCCGAGCGTTTTAAATAGCTTTCCTACCTGCCTGTCAATGTATGTATCTGCATACCTCTGCGCACACTGTTCGTGCAGACAGAATACTTCATTAGCGCATTCACGCACGCTGTGTAGACAGAGCTAAAATGGCAGACATACATCAACAACCCGGTCTTCCTTCCTGGTATTGTAGTACTTTTAAAGTTTTCTCACTGGTTAATGACACATGATGTAGCCCATCGTTCCCAATTCTAGTGCTCGCGCACATATTCAGCATGTCTCGCTTAGTTAAAACACACGATTAAGATGACCAACTCTAGCTACGTGAATGAACTTTGTTCCAATTGATATTACACCGTGTTCATTGCTCCCTACTCCCTGAGCAGGGGTTTACTTCACTTCGGAACATGGACTGAAATTGGGAACCGCTGATGTAGCCTATTGTAGTAATGTTGTCTCTGGTATTCCCCTCTGTGAGCATAAATGCATTCAGGGGGCGTAGCTTTTCATAACGACTGCAGGGAGGGTGGGACGTTTGCATTCAGTGCTATCAGGCTAATGTTAGCATTTTCCAAGATCTCCTGTTGCACCTTTAACCTCATTCTGAATCCTGCCAACTACCCCTTCATTTAACACTCAGCCTTTAGAACCCAATTCCATGAGAAACTGTACAGTAACGTTTTGTGTATTGGAGAATTGGTGGTGAATTTATATGAATTTGTATTATTTGAATCATACAAAAATATATTTTATAAAAAAAAAAAAAAAAAAAAAAAACTAAGGTCCATCTCGAAGCCAATGTGCAACAAATCGTCAAAAACATGATTTGAGATGTATAAATTTGACACAAATTTTCCAATATGAGAAAAAGTGAGAATTTACAGTACCATAAGAATATGTCGGTCTTCCACATATACCTAACCCCAGTCTTTAACGACCTACCCGATTCCTAAAATCAACCTCTAATCCCAATAACCTCATTCCAAACTTTCCAAACAATCTTTTTCCTAATCCAAACTCCCAACATCATCTCGATCTTATTGAAGAAATCTACACATTCTGCCAGTGTTGGTTGTATACCAACAATTATATCAATTATAATTGATTGAGTTGGTGTTGATTAGTAGCCTTAGTTCAGAAACCGATACTTATAATGGAAACTAAGTGTCAAGGTTAAAAGTAAAAGTTAAGATTCATTTACATTAGTGAAATTTGTGAATACAAGATCCATTGTCAATATGAAGCACAGCTCACACAGAAGTGACTTTTGAATTAAGCAGCTTGTTTTGTTGGTCCACAAGGCGTATTTGGGTGACCAACTTGAACCTAATGCAAAATATATGTAGGGAAATCTATGCCCAAATGTGTGGATTCCTATTGAAATGACTTGATTTTGACTGTGAAAATTCGCCGAATACCTTGACAGTTGGCTGTGACCATACCTTTAGGGCTTGGCGAAAGGCTGAGTTTGTATAAGTTCTATGAATGGTGGATAAAAAGTCCAGTTTTATGAATTGCATTGTTTTAGAGCTGCTAAACATGTTCTACTTACATGCAAATCACATTTTCATATGGTATAATATAGCACAGTGTTGCTTTGTTATTATGCTACACATGTGTAGTGTGCGTCTTTAATCCGAGGGAATATTCTGAAAGCAGTGCCTCACAACTCTTTGGTTATCAGTCATATAGTAGCTGCTGAAACATTCTAAGCTCTGAGTGAGGCTGAAGAGGGAGAGCAGAGGTAGACTGGAAGCAGATTTGTTCCAGTCATTTATCTTTCAGGTGTGTGCACCCCAGTGGCCCACCGGGCCCCAGCCGTCTAGATTTGCCGACTGGATGTGTCTGCCTCATGCTCAGCAGAGCCTCATCAAAGACCTCTCAAGCTATGGAAACACTACTCATCTGCTATTTTACACAGCGGTTACCTGAAGACCTCTCAAATACATACACAGTCATGTATGTTAGTTGAATATGTCACTTGCAGGAAATATGTGCCTGTCACATTTATGGCTGTGTTTAAATTACAAAGAAAAATGAACAGCATCAGCACTGCAAGGTATTGTTTTAATCACCTGAAATGAACCCCAAATCGCATTACGATTGTGTTGTTCGGGAGAGCATGGCAGCTTGTGACTGAATAAGGAAAGGCAATGGCGGTTGCTTTTCTATACGACTCAACAGCTCAAAGGGGCCGTGTGCAGATTAAGAGAAAATGAAGTCATCCTTCGCAGAACACAAGCCCTACATCAGCAGCGTGGGAGCCTCTTGCCATACTCCAGGAGGACGAGTTCGGCAGGTTTTAAAGGTAGCTGTGATACGCCGCCGCTGCAGCCCAGGCACAGCACCCAAGAGACTCTCCAGAGATTCGCTTCAGAGGCTGTCCAAATAAAGTGCATTTCACGGAGCCAGAGCGACGAACAAATTCATCAAAACTGTTGCCATTCTAGATGGTTTTCCTGTCTGCAAAGTTTTTGTTGCTTCAGTCTGAGTCAACTTTTTTCATTCCACCTGAGTTCAATAAATAATTGAATACTTGGATAGCTCTTCTCAAATCTTCACAACGGTGAGTGGATCATGACAGATCACAATCAATCATGGCAATGGAATTATTTGTTTTTTTGATAATGAACACTGACAAACATGAGTGTTCAAGATGAAGATGATGATAACAACAACAACAGCAACAACAACAATAATGTATTTCAAATGCATTTACGGTTTGTATTAATATTGGTTTCATATGGTTTAGAATTATATATATATATATAATGATCAACAATAGTAATTTTATGATACTTTTTCCCTTTAACTTCAGTGTAGTACTTTTATATGTATACTGTATGTGTGTGTGTGTGTGTGTGTGTGTGTGTTTTCATTTATTTGTTTTTACAAATCCTACAGCTCTGTACAAACATCAAACATTTTTGTTTACACCACATGGCATTTTATAACCTGAAAAAAATGTCTTGTTTTAAAAAGAAAATATAAGAAAATAACAATAAGTTGAACATGTAAATTACACATAGCAGTCAAACAGAAGTTTAATTTAAAAAATAAATAAAGAAAAAAAAGTTAATTAAAATAAAAAATAGCTAAAAAGGTTATTTGTACAGTACCTAATCTCTGTACTTTCAAATCAAACCCTAAAAATATGGGATGTATCATAACACCAGTATTATGATAATTACCTACAGAATATGAAGATTTGAAATCCCCTCCCGCTCTATATATCTCTGTTATCAGAAAATGAAGAATATTTTTTTTTTTGTCAATGGGGAGGTAATCTAATGTGATTAAACCAGGAGCTTGTGGTTGGTCTGAATGAAGTCTATAAAGACCACTGTACAGTAACTTGCCTATCTGATACGAACAACATTAGAGGTTGCGATCATGAATCTCTGCGTACAATCCCATGATCCAGCACAGCTTCCAGGAAACTGACCTCAATCATTAGACACCTGGTGCTAAATCCTCCTATGTAATTAACTGCAGTTTATTTGCACATTATGCTTTCCTCACCTACTCTGGGCTACTTTCCACATTCTCTCCCACTGCTCAAGTAATTGACTGTGTTGCATTTGTAATGGTCAGGAATACAAAGCATTTTATCTTGGGAATGTGCCATGGATCCAATCCAATTTACCTGTTTATTATTTAATCGGAATCTGAAAATAGAAGCTTCACTAAAAAGGTAAATTCTCCCATCATAATCATGACATTAGCGACCGTCAGTTACGAGAGACGTGAGAACCAATGCCATTTGACATCACCTATGGAAAGATTTTCAGGGAATAAAATTAGACCTAATTGGCCGAATACCTCAATCATGAGACGGAAATGTTACGCTCCTTAACATCTTGTGATACCCTGTCCGGCCGGAGCCACCAGGCAAAAACATGAAACCCATTATAAATGTAATATAAACATGATTTCTAGTTGTGTCCTCTTTTTGAAGGCCAAACAAAGTAGTTTCACTTTCACAGTGAAACGCACAGTGTCAGCGCCAACAACTATATTACAACGAGAATAAAAGTTACTCCTTCTTTCTTTGCATGAACATTTGGGCAGCGTTATGCAAATCTTCCCACATAGTGATGTAGAGATGTGGGGGTTTGTTAGAATGAGATGCACTGTAAAAAAAAACTGTAATTTTACGGAATTTTACTGTTTTATTTTACAGTTTTTTCCACGTAATTTTGAAATACAGTTTAAAATTGTAAAATTACAGAAAGAGACTGTAAATTTACATATCTTATGTAAAATCACATGAAAAACATGTCAATGTGCATAACGTCCCAAAAATATTTTTGAAGATTTATTTCACATAATGCGCTATATTTATATGTAGTATGTGCAGTATGTGTGTGTGTGTGTACGTGTGTGTGTGGCATTAATAATATAATCCCATATTTTTTAATAGATTAAAAATATAAATAACAACTGTACAAAAGTTAACGTTCATTATTATTATTATTATTATTATTATTACTATTGATATAATATGTTGTATATGTAGCCTACATTGCGTGTTTGCATAAAAGAGCAGGTTAATCCTTTTTTGAACAGGTTTGTTGAAAAATCCTTCTCGAAAGAATCGTATTTCCAAAGTACTGTCAACTGACCACATCTTCTTCCGCTTGTCAAAATAGTTCTGCTCAGTTTGGTGTTTTATTACGGATTTATTCTCATAGTACCGTTTCATAATTTGATATAATAATATAATAATATGCTGATATTAAAATTAAAAAAAATAAAAAATGTAATATTCGAACTGAAGGAATTCCCGCCCTAGCGCAAGGACACATTCTCCTCCAAGCACGCAGTGGAGCTGCTGCGCGCGCAGAAGGAATAACTCGACCTTCAGTTTCACGGTCAATCTTCAATCTGAGGCGAAAATAAGCAGGTAAAGTTCATGTTTTCTCATTTTGGTCATTACTAAATGCTATTTCTACTATATATGAGTTCTAAAATTTAGAATGTTTACCTTTTTGAATCGTTAAACCAGTATTTCAAACTTCGGCGCTGACCAGTGCCGTTAGTCGTTAAGTGTGGGTAACGTTAACTTCTAATGTTATTTTGTCCCTGAGGGAAAAACAGGCTTACTTTAAGGAAAGTCGTTAGCTGGTTGTCTACGATACTGTTATTAAATATTATTATCATTTGTGGTTTAAGAACTCATAAATTTAACAGTTAGCTCAGTTAATGTTAAGTTCGAATATGTAGATGTTGCCAACTTTACCGAACTTCGACGCATAATGCAGTGTTTTTAATCAGTTTTGATATACATAATAGTAGGCGTCGTCTAAAAGCAAAAAAAAAAAAAAAAAAAATCATATTTTTCGAGGCGAGATTGGATGAAAATTCTGAATTTAGAAACAGACTCATTAGGACCAGCGCTTAAAGTGACGCGCGATTTGAAACGTTATGTTCGTCTGCATTTCTCCCTCTTCAAGCACTGGTTATTACGCTTGTATAATGAAATTCACTTAACTACTTTAATTTGTCTGCATGTTTTACTCTTTTACTTCCAGATATAGTCTTATTGAGGGTCTGAAATATCGTTACAGTCAGTATTTAATCACTTTTTAATAAATTATTTCTGTTGGTTACCCTTTATATCTGTCTATCGGTTAAGCAAATATTTAAAATATTAAAAGTGTTTCAAAAAGCTGGTGAAACCATTGACCAGTTAAAATTGTGAATGAAAAAACAATGTCTGCAGTGTGTCATCTGAGAATTCATATAACCTTGTAATCTTGTAATCTACGCCTAGGGAAAAAAGTTTCACAACTTCTGTTTTAATCACCCTTCTATAATTAAAGACTGTTATAGCTTATAGGGATTATTGATAGACTCACTGATAGGGATGAACAGGTGGCGCAGATAAGGTTCAGAACCATAGATATAAAACATTTATCAATATATTTCTTTGTATTTTTGTAGATTTCCTTAAAATTTCACATTTACATGCTTTTTTTCTCCTTACAGATAAGTTCAGTGAGTGCTAAAACCATGGTCAACATGAAAGGGTGAGTTGCAAAATGCAAAGATGTTCACATATTACACTTGTAATAGTTGTGGTGTTTATGGTTTATGAACTTTATGTTTTCTGTTCACCCAGTCATAGTTAACGACCACATCACCATCTTCTGCAACGCTCTGATGTTTGCTTCATACAACTGCTTGAACATTTCATACCCAGGAAACCAAGGAGAAACGCAAGAGATTGTGCAAAGGTAAAAACACACACTCATACACTCACTCTCACACATATCACACTCACACGTGTGTTCTCACACACACTCACACTTTTTCAACACACACTGAATTACGCATCCTTACATACACTCACTCTAACACACACACTCTCACACACAGTCACACACGCACCCACACACAGTCACACATGCCTACTCACACACACAGACACTCACATACACGCAGTCACACACACACATCCTCACACTCACATACACATTCTCTCACATGCATTCTCACACACACACTCAATGTCACATATGCATCCTCACACTCTCACATATACACACGGTCACACACACATCCTCAAACTGACACACTCTCACATACACACACTCACAAATGCATCTTCACACTCGCACACTCACGTCCACATTTGCACACATGCATCCTCACACACACACACACACACACACACACTCACTCTCTCAAATGCATCCTCACACTTACATACTCTCAGATACACACACTCTCAGAAACGTTTCCTCACTCATACACACACTCTCACACGCATCATCACACACACAGTTACACAGTTTCACATACTCTAACAAATGCATCCTTACACTCACACACTCTCACACACGCATCCTCACACACACTCTCACACACATTCTAATACAAACATCCACACACTCTAACATAGACAGTTACACATGCAACCTCACACACATTCTCTCTCTCACACACACACACTCTCACACGCATCTTCACACACAGTTATACACTTTCACATATTCTTACAAATGCATCCTTACACTCACACACTCTCACACACGCATCCTCTCACACACACTTCCTTATACAAACATCCAAACATTCTCACATAGACAGTCACACACACTCTCACACACACTAACATACTCTCACACGCATCCCCACACAACCTTCTAGGGCTGCATAATTAATCACATGCGTTTTTCAGGCGTGTCTCGTCATTAAAGTCGGTCCTGTGATTAGTAGTAAATATCCATCACCTGTTTTCAAATTAAGCAACATTTAATAAACAGAGCTGTAGTTCACTGACAAGCTATGCAGTATCCTGTTCATAATCTAATGCGATTCATCTGCAAATGCATCTGACAACTGCATGTGGTTAATTGTGCAGCGCCACATGCATCCTCACACTCTCATCCTCACACAACACACTCTCTTACATTGTCACAACCTTCTTAGTCTGCCTCACACACAACTACCTCTCACATACTTCTTCACAACATCCACCACAAGCATGCCCTTTACAAGTTCTTATTGTTCTGCTTTTATTTTAAATATATTCACAGCATATGGTACAGTCCATGTTTTATTACTAAATATGTTTTTTTTACTCAACAGATTCCTTTTTAAGATGAACCCCGAGAAGGGATCGAAAGTGGAGAAGACCACATCGAGAAAGAAATCAGCAGTCAGTCCAAAGGTTCTTTCACTGATTAACAAGATTGCGGACTTTGAAAGGATGGAGTAAAACTTGGAGTGTCAGATCTTCCTACATTGCCTAGCAGAAATTCTTGACAGTGTCAAAGACTTAAAATACTTGCTGATTATTTGCTTTCATGGTTGATTTTTTTTTTTTTTAATGCATCATCTGTTGTCAAGATGAATTAATCTGTTCACAGGTGGTTCAGTTTTAAGGACAAATTAATTCTTATTTTTTATTTGTTTACCAATTTGCTATATTGTTGCATATATATTCTATATTCTATATATTCTTTTGTGTGTTGTTGCAGTTATTAAATATATATATATATATATATATATATATATATATATATATATATATATATATGAAGAGTTCAGATGCAAAAGCCTCTAAATGCCATCTGAAATTTTCATCTAAAATTTGGATTTTTATCAGGCTCCTATATTTATGTTCAGTTATTTCACTTTAATAGTCTGGCAATGGACCTGCACATTGCCATTAAAGTAAAATGACTCAACTTAAGCATAGGAGCTTGATAAAAATCCCAATTTTAGATGAAAATTTCAGATGGCATTTAGAGGCTTTTGCATCTGAACTCTTCATATATACTGTTGCAGTTATGAAAAAAAACTGAATTGTATGTGGTTGCAGTTGTGATCTAATTTAAACTTTTGGGCTTATTTTTTTATTGGAATATTGTTGCAGTTTAGCTATAATCTCTATACTGGTATATTGTTGCAGTTTTGTACAAAGAATATTAGTAAATTGCAGTCCTGAACAAACTATTTGTATATTCTTGCAGATTGGTCAATAAATTATTAAAACACATTTTTGCACTTACGGCTGATTATTTGAATTAAAGCAGTGTTCAAACTTTATGATAATTTAATGGTTTTTTTCTTATTAACTTTCCACAATATTTATGTAAAACATCTTATCAAACATTAAAAGCTGAAGAAAATACAGAAAATATGTAAAATTACAGCAAAAAACTGTATTTTTGAATTACGGAAAATTACTGTTACTTAATGTGCACGTTATTTAACGGTAATTTTCCGGCACCCCAGCTGCCGGAATTTTACCGTTTTTTTACGGGATTTTTTTTTACAGTGTGATTTATGGGGGTGTGGATCACATTTTTATAAAGAATATCTCTTTGGATTAGAGACTTTAGTCTTCGTAACTTTACAGATCTTTTTCATGCACCAAGAGCTTGTTACACTCCAAAGAGAAAGGAAAAATTGAAATCGCATCATATGACCCCTTTAAATCTTGACAGTCCTCATTCATTTTCACTACATTGAAAAAAAAAAAAAGAAGTTTAAACTATAACACATTTGTCCACATTTGTGTTCTACCAAAGAAAGAAACCCATTTGGGTTTGAAACAATATAAAGGTGAGCAAATGATGACAGAACTTTCATTTCTGTGCGAACTATTTCTTTAACAAAGATTTATGTGGCTTTTAGTCCCTGTGAGAGTCCCTTTGTCTGGCTAACAAATGGACAGAGTCATCTAAAAATACACTAATAAAACGCATTACCTTCGCTCAGATGAATGTGCTTTTCACAGTGGCAAAAGTAACTCCTCCCAAAAAATAAAAAAATAAATAAATACAATTTTTTTTTAATGATTCTGTATTACATCTGTAAGTAGTAGCAGCACAACATTGGGCTACTGGCAAAAGACCAAGAATCAACATCGATAAAATCTCTGTTGATGCACATTAGTTGTTAACCCATGTCTTCTATAATTTAACCCCGTGCCGAGGCTTCGGTCTAATCGATCATCTCTTTATGACAGGTCTAAAGCTGACAGAGTTTGACTTGATCCACATCCAGCATGCTGTTGAGAAAGGAGGTGTCCCTGTGCGACCCCCATTCTGCCTAAAGACAAATTAAGCCATTGATTTTCCTTTTTGTACCTCAACTGCTATGGATTGGACTGTCATCTAAAATTACCGTATCCATTTCCACAAGCCAATCTGACACAGAAAGCCGCCGTTCCTATAAACATACACATATATACACATGCTGTGTTCCACATTTCGCTCGGTGGTTGATTCATGCCTGAAAGCTGCAGGGTGCTGCTGTATAAGACACAGATGAGGTATATTCAAAGCACACATCAGTCATGAGCAGTGTGTATTAATCAATGGTATTATTGTACAACACTTGCATGAAATTTTGATAGCTTGTAAAGTAGACCAATACGATTTAATAACACTATAGATGACAGAATGCATAGAAATATTAGGGGTGGATATAATATTAGGATCTTAATACATGGTGTGATACATTTTTATTTCACAGTCAAGTTTGTGTAAAACCTGATGATTATGTGCCCTCTCATCATGTGCTGATGATTCAGAGAGAGGAATAAATGTTAAAAAGAGTTGCTTGATGTTTTTTTTTTTTTATGTTTTTTTTTTTCTCCAATTTTTTTTCTCCTACAGTTTTGGATCGACTGTATGCATCACTGAAAATACCTTGAGGTATAGTAGCAACTTCTAGACTGTATTAAGGTCATATACGCTATTAAATAATAATAATTGGTTTAATAATTGGACATTGGTTTAAAAAAACGATACTTAAAAGTGACGTGACATACGACCAAGTATGGTGACCCATACTCAGAATTCGTGCTCTGCTTTTCACCCATCCAAGGTGCACACACACAGCAGTTAACATTTACTGATATAATGTATTAACAGTATAAGTATCAGTATCAACATTTCAAAGGCTGAAGTTCTTCTCATCCTCAGTTATTCCCGTTGTAATAATTTCTGCTACATTGAAGTATGTCTTTTGTGTCAGCGTCTGTGCAAAATTTGCCTTTTCCACCAGACTCCAGAAGGGGCTTTTACAGCTCATGCTTTGTGCTCTGTAATAATTGGTAATCTCACCCACGCTCCCTTGACTGCCAATTAGGACTCAGTCTCAACTGGGTCTATTTACCCAAAGTGCTTTCTACTGAAGACGTCTCCTTATAATGCATTACAGAGGCCCAGCTCCGATCCACAGTCTCCCTACACACTGAGCACTATAGATATCCTGTCGAAACTCATCATTTTTGGGATCAATATATCTAAGCCTGTCCTCCAACAAAAAACGACCATATAGGTCATTTGTGCAAGCATTTATTACGACCTATATTTACGTTTTAAAGTTAAACACCCTCTAGTGGGCGTAAAAATAATGACAGCATCGCGTTGCGTCTGTCGTCATGAATTGACGTATAACGTCATTACCAATCAAAACGCACGTTTATTTAAATGCAATGTGTGGGCCCACCCCTAAACCTAATCCTCACAGAAATCATGCTAAATTATGATTTATTAAGCATATACATTTTCGTGCATGTCTGTTCCCTGGGATCAAACCCATGATAGCATGATTACATATCAAGGTCTAACGCAATAATCTACTAACTGAGCTACACGAAAAGCAAACCAGAGTGCAAATAAAAGAGTACAAAACTTTAATATGAAAACAACCTTTTGCCGATAGGGGCACAATTGTAGTATACGCTCTGATGGGTCGTATTTCAGGGATTTGGACAAACGACCTATACGAGCGTATTGGTTGGAGGACAGGTTGATATATCTATATGCCGTAACTGTTAGACAACATAACTGTATATGAATGTAGCACAAAATCAATGAGGATCTCAATTAGAGTGACAGGATTTAAATAGGTATATTTATACTACACACACCAACTTCATATTATTTACTCACCCTGATGCCATTGCGAACTTGTATAATTATTTATTCTGTGGTACAAAATTGAAGATATTTTAATATTAGAGGTCCATTAAACACCTCATAATAGAGGTTTGGATCCACACTCTTGTTTTCAGTTCTAATCAGTTTTTAACACTGTTACTTGTATACACAAAACTAATCGAAAAGCAATAAATACCAAAATGTTCTCAGCTGTTTGGGAGCAGAGACACTAAAATACAAGACAAAGTGTGTTGGTTTGTGTTCATATGGAACATCATTTTGTTCCAGAGCAGAAACAAAAAAGAAAACAAGATATTCTTCGATTTTCCTCTCTTGTTAGCATAGAGGCTGGGCTGCTCACAGGTTATTGGTGTGAAGGACCTTGGACACACAAGTAATGAGTAGACGTCCAACACTCCAGCCACTCTCTCACTCATTATCCATTTTATACCATCCCAAACTGCATCAGTTCCAGTCCCTAGCAAGATTTGATTCACTGGTAAAAATGAACAGCAGTGGACCCTACCAAACACAACACCTTTCTAAAAGACCTTAATATACAAGTCTTCTATAACAGAAATACAGGATGACTAGACTTATCTGATTTACATAGGCGTACACAAACTTTTGTCCAATAAAATGTTCCCAATAATCAAAATATCCCCGCTAATATCACTTTCCACAAGGGGGTCCAACATTTCCCCTGCTGACAGACCGAACAATGTTGAAACTACACTATTTATTACCATCAATGGAAAGCTATTACATTTAAAAAAAGATAGTAAATATTAAAATATAATATATACACAAATTATACAGAAGTTGTGGTTTAGAAATACGTCTAATCTTATAGCTATAGAGTCCTGCAGGGGTGTCTTATTTTTTTTAGGCCAGAGCCCAGAGTTCATATTGTAAAAGCACAATCAGTCTTTGTTTGCGTTAACTCGATGCATAAACAATGTTTCTAAAAAAAAAAAAAAGCAGTAACGTTACGTTACTACGAGGTATGCCTCTATTCTTAAAGAAAACTCAGAAAACAACGACAAACAATTCACATATCTCAATACAATTGTCATTGAAGACCTAGAAGCTAAACGGTGCTTACACAACAAACCAAACAATTATTAAGCATGCTACATAAAACATAAAAGCAACAATTATTAATAACACGTACAGGTTGTGATACGGAGGAGGAAGCTGATGCAAATACACTTGCAACTGAACCCTCCTTCAATATCAGCCGGCTCGCGAATCCAAGTTTGATTGCATTTAAGTTGGTAAAGCAATCGTCTTCAAAATGGCGTGAACAAAGCACAAGGCTCGGACTATACTTCTGTGTATGGTTGTATTTATGAATTGTAGCCACTTACATTCAAATGCTCATCCTTGAGCAGATGAAAAAATTTCGCTTTTGAGTCACACTTCAGAACAGCATCTCGTCGCCATGATGTTTTCTAGTTTTCACTGGCCGCTGGCGTCTTGGAGCGCAATAAGTGGGCGTGTCGTATTCAAATAACTTGACAAGTTGACGTCATCAGAGAAAAAGCTTCGGTCTTCTAACGATTCATAAAAATGACTCAGATTCGACTCTTACTTTTGAAAGACAATTACTTTATATACGGTGCACTGTCATATTTCAAACGTTGCAGGATGTTTTTGTTCACTTAGATGTATGTTACACACTACATGAAAGGTAAATTTCAAAATTCCATGATAGGTGCTCTTTAACATCATCATTTTACAGCCTAACTACGCTTTGTACCTCCACTGATTTTATTTAGGCCTCAAAATTCAGAAAAGTTGTGTTCAGAGTAAGAATCATAAACTTTGATTGGTCACAGAGTATATTTTCTGCAATAATGGAAAAATCCTATTTGTTTTTGTTGAGGAAACCAGGATGATGCAAACTTCTTGGTTGGCCTATGCCTTTACATGGACAAAAAAAATCCATTAATTTCATGGGGTCTTTAAATATTCTTTAATTCTCATCTAACAAACTTCAAAGCCATGTGCCGTCAAAATCTAAACATGTTTTCAACAAATTACCACTGCTGATCAGTTCCACTTTAATCGCCTTCAGAATCCAGAGAATCCATCGAGCAGTTCTTTGAGACTCAAGGTGTTACAAGCATCAGCAAAACAGACCGAGATGAAAACAATCACAGGCGTGAGAAGGAACAATGCCGTCGAGTGTAGGCGAAGGTTCTGTAACTCTCATGTAACTCCATGGGGACCATGTTTACGTCAAATGTCAAGGTATGAAACTAGTGATTCAAAGTCACTGAATAGGGCATAGTCTACACACATACAGTCAAGAATACCTTCATTTGTTTCTTTTTTGTTGTTGTTGCATGATTTCTTCAAGCAGGAAATAATGGCTTAAATGCTGTATTATGGATAGTTCACCCTAAAATTATCCTTGTGGCAATTACCCTTTTGTCGCAGTGAACCTGTCTGACATGTATTTATTCAGTGGAACATCAAAGGAGAATTTCTAATGAATCTTCTCTCCACTTTTGTGTGCAATAGAATAAAGGTTTGAAATGAAATAACTCCAGAATTTAAATTTGGAGAGGAACGACACCTTTACCAGCAGAAACATTAGCCAAAAAGGAGTTAAAGAAAACTAGTAGAAATGCTGAGAACTTGTTATGTATATAAACACACATTCTAATGCTTGCACACACATTCTCACCTTGATTCACCATGACTGCAGGGCCATTAGAGAACCAAAAGCAGACATTAAGGAGGCCACAAAATAAGTGCATGTTTTCTCATATCTTTATCAAGTACTCAAAGAGATTAAACACCCATTGCAAAGTGAAGGGCAATGAGTTTGCCGTAGTGTGAAGATTCACAGTATAGCAGGCAGTACAGACAAACAGCTCCCTCTAGTGTAAAACGGCACATCAGTACTGAGGCATGAAAGGCCTTGAGTCAAATACAGACACATAATGCAGTCAATGAGCTGTCATTAAACTATTGTTTTTGTTCTTAACATTGCTCCATCTGAGCATTTATGGTCCATCTAGTCAGAGAATGGGACTGGCTAATATTGATTTGGGATTTACTCTCAGGCCTGACCCTCAAATTGTCCGGCTCATGCAACAGCAGAAAGTCAAGCCAAAGTCCTCTAACTTGCAAAAGTGTTTAGTAATGCCGGTGACTGTAGATGAAGTTAGATATATGCTGCTTTTATCTAAACATATGCAGAAAAATGCTCAGCTGTTTATTTTCCCTGAATTCATTTAACAGAAGTGCTATATGTATTCTACATACACACAATATCCAGATTTTTACACATGTACACATTTTTCATGATCTAGGAGATGATAATAGCTCTAACATTTGTGATTGAGATGTCATCTGTGCTTGCATTACTATCTTAATATGAATATATGGGATTTTTTTTTTTTTTACTCATTTCATCTTTTAGAAGGTAAGAACCTGTTTGATCATAACATTAAATTACTGTAACTGCATGACACTGCACTGTACTGTAGAAATTATTATTTTGGATGTTTGGATGAACTTAAAATTTGAAATTGATGGTGTATGCATATCATATAGGGCAAACTGTTAGCAAACAGTAGCTGTGTAGGACTAAATTGCAAAAAAAAAGTGTAATGAGTTTATTAAAATTGTAATTTTACATTTCATTGTAGTTCTGTAACTTTTAACAAAATGATAATACAGTAATCTGATCAGTTTAAGGCTATCAAGTGTTCAAGCAAGTCTCATGTAAAAAACAAAAGTGCCTGTAGATACACTTTTGTCAAATTATATTATGAATGTGAATGTGACAGTAGCAATATTTTTTCTTTCTTGCATTTATCGCGGCAAATAAAATATCATTAAAACCTACCTGAGATTACATTTTATATGTATATATATATAAAATATTTTTTTTTTTTTCTTTTTTTTTTTTTTTTTAGCAAATGCCATTTTCAGCCTTTCTGAACACTTCTTTCGAGTGTTGTGACTCATGTTCAAGGTACCTGTACACAAAAGCTGTACCAGGTGAGCTTCCGAGCATGTTTAAACAAGTCAGAAAAAACAAACATGGAGCTGGTACAGTGTTGGAAACATTCTAAATGTATTCATTTTCAAATCATGCAATATGGTAAACATGTTTTGAGGTCATATCACAGGATTTTTTGTACAAGGAACCGTTCAAAATAAGTCAAATAATCATAAATCGATAATATTCCTGTATAAAAGTAAAACAAATAAAAGTTTTTCGTGTTTTACTGCCACTAGTGATCATTTCAGCTGGAAACTAAACATTTTTTTTTTTTTTTTTTTTTACATAGGTGTGTTTTCAGAGTTTTGCAGTAATGAATCTGCTTGTTTTTCCAATGGATCTGGGTTGCGATATTATAAATGAGAGTACTCAAACATAAATGTTGCTCTAATTCTCATTTTATCCACAGAAATCAGAAAAATAATTGATTTAATTTGATATAACAGTATTAGTATCAATATCTGTGACATAGCCAGTTGGATAAGTAGAATAGTGATAAACTCACACCAATAGTTGAGTCAGTGTTGCAGTGTCGGGCAGGTCTGGATCACTGTCAGCATTACATTTTTTATTCATCACCCCGAACAAGCCAGGCTATTATGAGTATTCTAGAGTATTCAGATGCAGTTTGTTAATATAGCCATAGAGTCTCCCTTTCTCAGACAAAAGGCTAATCAGATCAGACCCCTGTCACGCATCATCTATCGGTCTAAAAAGCAAAAGTAACATGCATCTATCTTTCACATCTCACAAATAGACTAAAGAGAATCATCCTCATTCAGTTTGACCTTGGTTCCTCTCAACAAGAACACTTTTCAGTGAGAGCAATAAAGAGCTTGACTGGAGAAACTAATTGGTTCTGTGTTACTTTCACTGACCTCGGTGGGACCATTTTCTCAGTGCTTGGTGTTTGAAATGACTCCACTTTAATGGTCTAGAATTGAGTTCTATGTGGCCGCGTGACAGCGAGAGTACAGTAAAGCCACATGTGGTCAAGTACCCAGTGCTGAACGCTAAAACCATATCACGTTCCCCCATCAAAACAAGGAACACTAACTTAAGCTTTTATTAAACTTAAGAAGAAATAAAGAAAGTTGATTAAGTATCTTCCAGGATGGATAATACAACAAAGCATTGAAAATCGCTAGTGCAGACAATGCTGCTTGCTTTGTCTGAATACAAACTCTCACTGCTATAAGGACGATTGTTCAGTCAACTGAAAACACCATTCATACAACCTACAATCATGAAACGGGTTTGGGAATTTAACAATAAAATACTTTCATATTTATCCAGACCAGCTTTGTCAATGTGCACACCATTTTTCTCTGGCTTCCACTGTATTTCAGGACTGTTTCGTGTGGTGGACCCAGAATGACCTCATGTTGTGCGGTCAGGGTTGTTAGTGCTCAGGCTTCTGCAAGCTCCAGCACGTTCTCTCATTAGTGGAAGCGCAGGAGTTTCACAGTGGCTGTGGAGTGTGACACTGCTGCCCACCTCCAGCCCGAGACCACAGGTCGGGGCAGAGCTCATCAGAACCTCTGCAGGAAACAGTTTCAGGTCAATGCTCTGAGAGTAAAGCGTGCGGGTCACTGCAGAGGGGGCGTGCTGGGGAACAGAGCACGGCAGGACATTGTAGGCGAACAAAAATCATCCAATGACTGTGATCCAGAGGCAGAGGACATAGAAGCTCACATGCACTCCACCCCAGAAACCCATATTAATATCCAGCAAGAGCCAGTGAATCTCAAATAGAAAGAATAATGCTTTTGGTTCAAATAAAGCTGCTGCTTTTACTGCAGAACGTACCCATAATGCATCACGGTGATATCAGCTCTGCCTTCCACTGTTCTGAAACTGCAGTTGATTTATCCTCCTCTGGAGAGAGAGAAAACACAGGCAAGCTCGTAACAGGGCTGATCTTTCAATTGATCACACGCACTTAGACCGGCCGAGTACAGGCTAACATGGTTTTTCTTACATTTTCTCAAGGAAAAGTGTGCTTGCTTGTTCGAAACGCTCCTGGATCAATTTTCCTTTAGCAAACATCACTTATAAGATTTGTAGTATGCAAAAACAACAACAACAACATCAAAAACAGTATAACATAAAACGTTAAGTAAAAAGCCCCTGTATGATCTACTACTTCCACAGAAATTCTGAAGTGTTTAATGGACACTTTACTCTCCCATGAGGCCACAGGAGAGGATTTGAGAATGGCAGTGAAGCAACACAGCTGACACTAGTATGTCATGTGACAGTGGCAATATGGTGATTATCTTGATTACATTCCTACTAAACGCATTCAAACTTACTTTTCTTGTTGGTATATAATAATTACTTATTCAAAAGAAGTACCTGCTCATACTAAATGTTATTTCAGACGTAACCTAAGTGATTTTAGTAAGAGATGTTGCACTTCACAACAGAGAAACATTAAGTTTATCAGAGAGTTTAACAGGTTTTGTCTTTTGTGCTTCCTGAAAGTCAGTGTACTGTAAAGGAGCCAGCAGCATCATTATCAGCTCTGAGGGTGTTTTCACAGTAGGGTCATCTTCATGTGATCCAAACTCAAGTGTTTGATCCAAAAATGAACCAACAGAAAAATAACTCCTAAAAGTTGTCCTTGCATTCACAACAATCTTTTTGGAAAAAACTTTGAGACAACTTGTTAATGTGACAACACACTAAATTATTGCAGAAGTCCTGCATGTACTGTACGTCACCAGAGAGAAGTTGTTGAGTCTGTTGTTTGAACAGAAGATGTAGTGATGGCATTTTGATTAAGCTTAAAGGGGGGGTGAAATGCTCGTTTTCACTCAATCTCCTGTTAATCTTGAGTACCTATAGAGTAGTACTGCATCCTTCATAACTCCAAAAAGTATTTAGTTTTATTATATTCATAAGAGAAAGATAGTCTGTACCGATTTTTCCCGGAAAAACACGAGCGCCTGGAGGCGTGACGTGTGGGCGGAGCTAAAGAATCACGAGCGCCAGTTGCGTTGAGAGCGTTTGAAAGCTGTGACAGCTTTGAAGGCTGAAACTGAACGAGAGCAGCAGCAGCAAGGACTCGCTCCGAGCGGGGCTCGAACCCGGGTCTCCGATGGGAGGCGGACGCACTAACAAGGAGGCAGAGATATTTTAAGCAGTTTTACTCACCGCCTGTAGTTCCAACACACAATCGTGACCCTTTTTCGTTGGGATTGCATCATCCTTAATAAACAATACGCAAATCCGTCATCAAACTGGGCTTTGTTTGTAAAACAAGCATTTTAGAAATGCAGGGAACAAAAACACTTGCACAACTCCGTTGATGCTCTGTAAAAATAAACTCCATCCACTGGTCCCTTAATGCTGTTTTTTCTTTGGAAATCTGTGCAGGGTTGTCTTGCCCTGGCAACCAAAAACACACTTCTTTTGTGACATTTCGCGACGCTCTCGCTCTGATCAGTGAATGTCTCTGCTCTCAGTGCTCTGCTATACGGGAGCGAGTGCTCTTCCGGCAGAAGTGCCCTCAGGACCCATATAAGGAAATTCCGCTCCATCTAACGTCACACAGAGCCATACTCGAAAAAAACTTTCCGAAACTTGTGACAAACCGGAAGGAGTATTTTTGGAACAGAAATACTCCTTCAAACGTACAACTTAATTTTGGAAACTTTGTCCATGTTTAGCATGGGAATCCAACTCTTTAACAGTGTAAAAAACTCAGTATGCATTAAATAGCATTTCACCCCCCCTTTAAGCTTAAAGGGTTCATATGATGCGATTTAAATTTTTCATTTCTCTTTGGAGTGTTACAAGCTCTTGGTTCATAAAGAAGATCTAAAGTCTAAAATCCAAAGAGATATTCTTTTTAAAAAGTTTAGGCTCATCCACACCCTCCTAAAACGTCTCATTTAAACACGCCCCCACATCTCTACATCACTATGTGGGAAGATTTGCATAACACCGCCCAAATGTTCATGCAAAGAAAGAAGGCATAACTTCTATTCGCTCTGTTGACGACGCTGGCATGTCGTGGAGTCGCTGTGTGTTTTGTAGTTAAAGCAACCAAAACTGTCCAACCCAAATATGCAGATGTGTGCTGCGCATGTTTTGGATGAGGACTGTTTCCTGAACCAGTAGCCTGCATCTGTAACGGCTATTTCTATAAAGTTGGGCAGTTCCAACGTTGCAAGGACAGTCTGGCGCTTCTGACTCACTGCCTGTAAGTACATTATTTATATTTTAATAATTTGCCAATGATGATTAAAACGCAAGTCTGAAGAGTAGTCTTGTTTGTCGGTTCTCCGATCACAAATGCAGAGATGATTTTATGTTTACGTAGCAAGATATGCAATGCAACTCTTAAAAGGATAGTATAAGTCATTATAATCAGTAATTATGTCCCACCTGGATGCAACAAATGCCTAGTTTGTAAAGGTCTATTGATATCCGGATCGCAAATACTTTTTCTGTTTAACCCGATCTTATTAGAGAACTGGTCGAACGAGTTCACCAAATTGAACTGAATCGTTTGAAACGATTCGCATCTCCAGTTTGAACTAATCCACAAATTACTTAAATTATTCAGTTTATAAACGTGCCTTACACTCCCTCTGACGCGAAATAAACCAATATCCCGAGTTATTCAGTTGCTCCTAACAGTACATTGACTGAACTGCTAAAAGAGAACCGATGATGGGATGTGCACGAGCAGAGCTGCTGGACTGAGTCTCGTCCTGCTGGGAGACGGCATTGCAGTATGGTAAGGGGCGTAGCATTTCTGTCACAGGCTTGAGGCATTCGGCCAATCACAACGCACTGGATAGCTGACCAATCAGAGCACACCTCACTTTTTTCAAACTGATGAGCTTTGTAAAAATCAATGCATTTCGAAAGGCGGGGCATAGAGGAGAAACAATAATGTGCATTATATGGAAAATAATGTGTTTGGTTTTTTTTTTTTACCTTAAACTGCATAAACCTGGCATTACACCAAATACTCAAAATAATGTTATTTTTAGCAGCATCATATGACCCCCTTTTTTTTTTCAAAAAAAAAAACATGAATCTTTCACAGTGCTATTTTTTTCCATATTAAGTGGCACTTAAATGCCAATTGACAAGTGTTTTAATCCATTACTGATCTTTTTTTTTGTCGTTTTTTTATAGAACAGCATAGATTAATTATATTATTTTATTTTCCTCTTTTACCCTTTCTGAATTATCCATTTTATTTATTTCCCATCTAAAGTATACAATTTGCAAATACTGTAAATGACCAACAATCATGCCAGTTTAAAATAGTTGTAAAATAGCTTAATAATGTCCTCTGTCATTGCTTGTCATAATTCATTTTGAACAGACCCTGAAACAAACCAAGTGTAAAAACACCATGAAAGCAAAAACAGCTCTTGCTTTAAATGCCATGGCAGGCGACGGAGGAAAAGTCAATGTGTCACCAATCACAGGGATCCAATAATACAAATGTCAATAGGACTCTAAGCGGCATTAGTGTGAAGCCATCTGACAGATTGGCAAACTCAATACTTTAGACAGACAGCACAAGTGATAATCAATCACTTCTATGTTAACAGGCTTATATCATGGTAAATCAATATGAGGATGTTCTAATGGTTCTTTCAATGTAAACATTCTTTTTTAACATTTGAGAGTATTACTAGCCTCTTGAACAGCACATTTTGCTGGCTCTAAACAAAGCCGAATTTTCAGTTAGACCAGGGACAGCATAACAAGGAGATTTCTCAAGACAGACATACTAAATGAATTTTTCCTTACTATAATCTCATTCCCTACATTCACATTTTTACACGAACACACAAACACACACATACACACTCAAACTTATCCATTCAGAGAACGAGCTACAATCCCAACACACTGGAGCCCTTGGAGAAGAATTCATTTAGGGGGGCATGAAATAAGAAATTTCATCGCTTGACTGGCCACAAGGCACAAACCAATCACAGCGCACATTAAAAGTAACGTGGAGTTATGCAGATGAGACGACCTTTCCCGTCAGCCCTGCTGCTGGGCTGTGAGCCGCTTCTATGGCAGCAGCAGATACAGATTTGCATGTAGAAGCAGTCGACGCAGACATGCCTGAAACCCCACTCGTTTTATAATGCCAGGCCAAAGCATGGAGTCATAAAAACAATGAAATACAGTTTTTCTCAGTCGCTTTGGTACATTTCTCGAATCACCCTTGAGATTTGCAAAACAGTAAGTGCATTTCTCAAAACAACTCGTACAAATAGCAAAACATCATGGATAACCTGCAAAAGCCAGTCTCTTGCTCAAAATCCTTAGTTCATCTCTCAAAAATAAATATCTGTGTCAATGAACATGTCAGTGCCATCAGAATGACAAGTCCTTGTGTCATTGTTTACGGATAAGACAGTCAAATCACTTAGTGATGTTGTCAATATAACAGTGTACTCTGGAGGGATGTTCTGATGTAAACTACTGCATTGAACAGTATGCCATATGCTTATGTATGCCATATATCCATTTCAAAAGTACACATTTACAAATAAAGTATGTAAGAAATTGACTGAAAGAGACTGGATTGAATTCCCAGTTATACTCTTACAGTACTAGTGGTCTGGCCCAAAAAATTATTTGAAAAAAAAAAAAAAAAAAAAAACATTACAATATCATTGTGATATAGAAAAGGGACAATAAATATGGCCACAAAGATGAAATTAAAAAATAAGTCTATTTTCAGAATTTGTAACTCTTGTGTTGTCCTCTGTCTATACAGTATAATCTTTCTAACTGAAGATTCATGAGATGAACCTTTGGAGCTATTTCAGAGAAATGGTTTATCATTGGTTGATCTACATTCTCATTACTCAAGATTCACTTGCACAATTCATGCCAAATTTACAAAAAGTCTAATCATAATGTGTAAAAAAAAAAAAACAACTGCTTGGCAATTTCTGACAACTAGATGAACCATTTTGCATTTAATGACTTATACGATGAACTAAAGACTAGATGTTTTGGGGGTAAGACTATTGCAAAGAAAACGATATAATACATTTTGAGTAACATGACATTAGCAATTGATAATGTAGGAAACCGCAGATAAATGTGCATGATCAATTTCATAAATGTACAATAGCAATCGAGAAACTGGTTTTATGATGTGTATAATTGACTAGATGGTGTGGAGGTTGTACAATTAGTTTTGAGAATTTCATTTCAGATTTGAGAAACGCACCAAAATGACTGAGAAAAACTGTAACACAAAAGTCGTAGCCTGAGCACGTTCCAAAGTTGTGCATTTAATTACATCATATGTGAGGTAAATGTCACTTCACTTCTCACACAAAACACTTTAAAACATTTTGTAGTCATTACTACTGCATGGCCAATAAAACTCATTTTATGTGAAAAACCAGGTTCTTATATATTATACAAAATATGTAAGATTATGTATTCCAACATAATGTTGTCAATAACTTTATTCAGCACCTGTTTCATTTGCTGGTTACGTGATTCAAGAATACAATGTGATAAGCTCAGTAACAGAATACATTTAAAGTAGAGCTGAATACAATGTAAATGAAAATTGCATGTAAAAAAAAAAATGTTTCCCTTTAAATAAAATGTGTTAAGTAAGTTTCATTAAAAAGCACAATTCATAGAGCATGCACTGGTTTCGGAATTCTGTCTATGTACCTCTCCCTCTCTCTCAGATAACAGAGCTGCTCTGTCTGTGTCTCTCAGCAGCCAATCAACACGTTCGGATTGACTTTGCAAACAGTTACACCTGGCCAACCTAAAGCCTTGCCACATGACTCACAAGGAAACATGAAAAGTGCAATTTCTTTTCCATGCCCTCTCGTTGCTCCCCTATTCTTAACAACCACTTCAAAGCAATTTTGACTGCTCTCTCTCTCTCTATCCTCTCTACTCATGAGCCGTGAGAGACCTGAGAGGTGTTGCTCATCAGAAGTGTTGAAATGTATTAATGAAATGATTTGGAGCGGGGCACGCAGACGTTGACCTCACTTCGGCAGGGTGAACTTAGGGCACGGCTGAGTGCACGCAGCACCCCTACACACGGCTGCAATCAATATTTAAACCTGCAAATGTCTCCTTGGCTAAATTCACAATGTAATTATTGACAGCTGTGACTTTGGTGTTCATGTTGGCTTCGAAAAAACTAAAATGGCATATGGTGTAACTATCAAATAAATCGAACATACTTTTCTTACATCTTAAATACATCATAAAATATTTATTATTTTGAATGTATAAAGTACTTTGTTTTTGAGTCAAAACATAATATTTTCAAACTTGGACTAACAATGTCTTGTCATAAAAAAGAACACATTATCTGATATTTTAAGAGACTAATTAACCTCGACTAGCGATGAAATTTGAATGACCTGAACCAATTGCTTCCCAAAATTATTACGTTTCAAAGCACTTGAAACACTACAGGATGACATTGTATAATTACACCTCTTACAAACCAATTGCACATTTTCATGAAAGTAATAATTAAATGCAATTTACAAATAATTAAAAACGTTTACATATGAACAATCTTTCAAATGTGTGTTCTTTTATCATTTTGTAGTGCTTGTTTTGTGTGTTGTTAGGAAGGAATGAAATATTCTGCTTTTTGTGATTAGAAAACTGACGTAAGGCCAGCTAAAAAGGTTTTTTTATTTATTTATTTTTCTATTTATTTTTTGAAGCAGCCTAATGAAAAAGTGTTTGGATTGCATAATGTTGTTTTACAAGATGCTCGATGGGATATATTTTTCCCCCAGAAGACTAGGTTGTCCTTGGCAGTAATTTTATCCTGAGTGTAATCCACTCTGCACAAATCAATACATCTGTGCGGATGCGTATCCAGGACTCTCACCTCATCTTAACGCAATTTACAGACAGATGCACGAGTGTGTGTACAGACATGCACAGATTTACACGCTCACACCTGTGTCTGAGTCTCACACATCCACAGAGTGATGCTGGAATGACTACAAACCACTAACTGAAGAAGACCTGCACAGCCCCTGTCAGTCAGAGTAATGGGAGCTGATTAGGCATAGAAAGATCCAGATACAGTGGGAGGACGTGAGGAGGTGGAAGGGGAACTATGAACTTTAGTCAGGATTGACAGCATATTTAATTTAGAGTGAATGGAAAAAAGCTGTGAGGCACAAAATTGCAAATATGCCATTCCAGAAAATAAATATATATACAAAAATATATGTTACCAATATACTTACAAAGAAAGTTTGTCATAAGTACTGTATATCCTAACAAGGGGTAACAAACTAGTTTTAAATAGCTGCACAACAGGGCAAGCCAATGTTTTGAATATTCTGACCCGGTTTATTATCGTTTAACTAAAACTATAGTCACAAAAACACATCAAAAACACAACAGAATCAGCATTAAAGGGATAGTTCACCATAAAATGAAAAATTATTTCATCATTTACTCAGTTGTTCCAAACGTGCATTAATTTATTTCTTCAGCTGAAAACAAAAGAAGATGTAACGTAACAGTTTTTGGTACACATTGACTTCCAACTTCGTTTTTATTATCATTATTCAAAATATCTTCTTTTGTATTTTGCATGAAGAAAGAAATTCATTAAGTTTTGGAGCAAATGAGTAAAGGACGACAATTTAAATTTTTTATGGGAGGAGATGAAAAAATGGATCATGGAACGTGATTAACTAACGTTTACCCTCGTCAGATTACTTAGTATTTGCGCCATTATTTAACATTATTTTAAAGCATGCCTTTGGAATTGAGCTTTCATGCTAATTTGCCCTGTTTAGTAAATATGGCACAAGGAATGAAAATATACAGAAATAAAACTATAGATACATTTTTATAATGATAGAAGCCAAAATATTAAATGTCATAGATTAATATGTATTGAGTAATCCAATATTTTGTAGAGAGGTGTCAAAATGGCAATTTCCAACTGAGATTCAGTGCCAAATTACAAGGGGTTAAAATGACTTCAGAAAGATGGCAGCATCATTATGCTATTTTTACACAGAGATCAGTAGGTCTGTTAGTAAAATCTGTTGACTTGTGCAATATTGGTTGCATTATGTGCCAATGATGACCATTCAAATTGGGGGAAACCGAACTTTTCAAGTTTTTTTCTCCAAAATTTGCAAAGTTTGCAATTCAAAACACATTAAAGATATCTTAATGCCCTTTTAGAAATTGGGTCTTAACAAACTTCCCTTTTGGCATCTTCATTTTGTAAGGCCCTAAACAGTTCAGTTCCAGAGATAACAGAATTTCAGTATGCCTCCAGAATTAAATAGTTGAATTGTACACATTTTCAGTGGTTAAAAATCAAATGTGGATCATTGATGTAATGTTGAAAAGTTATAGCTGTTCTGGTGTGAATGGCCATTTCAGATGATACAACATAGTACACAGTGCCTCATTTGCATCAAATTTAATATAGTGTTTACACTTAAGACCATCCTCAACAAATCTACATGAAGAGAAACTGCCTTTAATAATCGAAAAGATTGTAAACAATTGGCCTGTCAACACTTTGATTACTATTATTTCCTAACAATTTATGGTTATTTTCAAGAATATACTTCAGTAGAAACAACAGAACTTTTAAGAAATGAAGAAAAAAAATCCGCCAAACTGAACCTCACCACTGTAAATGAATCACTTCAGAAGGTGCTCCAGAACTGTGTCTGAGGAGAACTCAAGGCATTCTCCTTAATGTCCTCTTTCTTTCTTTCTCTCTATTAGTACATACTCATGAAACAGCCCAGCCATGCATGGAATGGATTCTGTAATACAAATCGTCGCTGTTACTTACAGCACTGCCAAACAGAAACAAACATGACAGCGAGTAATTACAAGGCCATTGAGTGCAATGTACCTGCAAAAGCCACTCCACCTTGAACTCAACTATGAACAGGGACAGAGAACAAGAGAAAAATAGAGTGAGCAAGACGAGAAAGAGGAGGAGGAGGAGGAGGAAGACAGGCCAACATATTGTATTTAAGAGCCCATTTCCCTGAGTGATTCCATTAAAACTCTCCACTGAGCCAATTATAGTATGAAGTGAAAAACGTCCTCCCTCATTAGGTATTGATGGGGTGTGCTGCTGAGTCCGGTCAGCAGTGGAAAAGAGTGTGTGTAAGAAATGAACAAAAGAGAAATTTGTGTGACAGATGCACTTTTGAAGCCAGCCATGAGACTGACAGACAAAGGCAGGATGCACTTTCCGTATGAAAAACATCTCTACACTGAACTCACAGCAAATTCCTGAATGCCCTAAAATGTGCTGGAAATTGCATATTTGCAGGGCAGCTGCCGGTTGTTTTATCATCTTACATTTAGTCACTGCTACTTTGTCATTGGTGTCATCAATTTCCCGCTACCAGTGTTTAATATGCCATAGTTAACATCTGACCTTGATAAATGAAACTGCATAGACTGTTATTCTTCAAACAGAGCAGCTCAGTCATGATGTCAATTTGTATATCGTCTGAAGTAGACATATAATGATGCAGCAAGAGTTTTTTTTGATACAGTATGATACATTATACTGCATACTATACTACATTATAATATGACTGAAATACATCACTCATAAAAGAACAAAGGTTCTTTCCTTGCACAGAAGCTTCTTTCTAGTGGAAAAACTTTATTAAAATCTTCACACTACGAAGAAGAGGGGGAAAAATGGTTCTTGGGGAAGCTAAGATGGTTCTTCTATTAAAAAACCCTTTCAGAACCTTTATTTGTAAGAGTGTGAATATCTCATTATCATTATACATACTCTTTTACAAAAAAAAAAAAATAATAATTAATATATATATATATATATATATATATATATATTCAGAGCACTACTCTCCATGGAGCAGAGTTCACTTTTCCTTTTTTATTTTATGGAATGGAAGATATCTCAGGTGACAAAAAGTAATATTTGCTCTTGATGAAAAACTCCTCACTATTTCAGTTAGAGGTGATGTGATATCTGAAAGTCCACTGCACCCTTCAGCAACAAACTTTACTCCTGGGCTCTTGAGAGGACTCTTCAACTGGAAGCAAGATGGGTTTTATCATTGATGCCACAGAAGAGCACTTTTCCCAGTTTAAAAAAAGGCATTCCACACTCTTAAGGAGGCTTTCACCACTGCTCCTCTCCTAGTCCATCCTGATCCCAATAGACCCTTCATTGTTGACGTCGACGCCTCCACCTCCGGAGTAGGAGCGGTCCTTTCCCAGCAGCAGGGGAATCCCAGCCGCCTCCATCCATGTGCCTTCTTTTCCTGCAAGCTCAACCCGGCGGAGGTCAACTACAACATCGGCAACTGAGAGCTGCTAGCCATCAAGCTGGCCCTGGAGGAGTGGAGGGACAGTAAGCTCTTCCCTCTGCCCGTTCCGAACCACCCTTGGTCACACCTAGGGGTGGACTTCATAACAGACCTACCTCCCTCTGATTACAATACATGCATCCTCATTATTTTTGACCAGTTCTCTAAGTCCTGTCGTCTTGTCCCCCTGAAAGGTCTGCCCATGGCCATAGAAACCACTGAACTGATGTTCCATCGGGAGGATCGAGAGGGTCTGGGACGCGGCCAACCACCAGCTACAATGGGCCCTAAGTAGGCGCAGGATGACACCTGATCTTCGCCGCTCGGACACTCTAGCATACCAACCTGGACAGAAGTCTGGTCTGGCTGTCAACCCATGACATACGCCTACGCCTACCATGCCGGAACTTGTGTCCCAGATTCATTGGCCCGTTTACCATCACCGAGCAGATCAACCCGGTAACCTTCAAACTCCACCTGCCACCTGAGTATCCGATCCAGCCCGCATTCCATTTGTTTGATAGGGAGCCAGTGCAGTGTTGACAGGACTGGGCTAATATGGTCATACTTCCTGGTTCTAGTAAGAACTCTTGCTGCTAGATTTTGGACTAGCTGTAGTTTGTTTACTAAACGTGCAGAACAATAACCCAATAAAGCCTTAAAATAATCTAACCTTGGGGTCATAAATGCATGGATTAACATTTCTGCATTTGACATTGAGAGCATAGGCCGTAATTTAGATATATTTTTGAGATGGAAAAATGCAGTTTTACAAATGCTAGAAACATGGCTTTCTAAGGAAAGATTGCGATCAAGTAGCACACCTAGGTTCCTAACTGATGACGAAGAATTGACAGAGCAGCCATCAAGCCTTAGACAGGTTCCAAGTGTTTTTTGATTTTTGTTTTTGTTTGGAACTGTTCCCTCTCTTCTTGTCAGACTAGACTGGTTCTGTCTCCGGTCCTTGCATCTCTTTTCTGCTGGGATTCCCCAAGACTTGACTCCAGCTACTCTCTGCACTCTATCTCATTCAGGGAGTTAGGTGGGCCTTCGACGCTGTGTCCCAAGATCTCTCAGATCAGTGTGACTTTGACGTTGCATCCCACAAAACTTTGTGAATTTTTAAAATAGTCAGTTGCACACCTTGCGTCTTCAATTAACGCCAAATTGTTATCTGATGAATTAGTAATCCACTCAACACAGAAAAAGCCAATTTCCTAATTGTTCAAACAGCTGTCTTACGTAATTACAACAGCTACAAAAGGGGAAGAGAAGAAGAACAAAGAAGACAAATGAGGAGATACAGTAAGACAAAAAAAGGAATTATGTGCAGTGGAAACAGAAGAGGTTTAAGAGTGGTAAAAACCACTGGTAAATGGTTTACTGACCATGGTATTACTGTGCTCAGTTGGCCTGACAACTGACCTGACCTGAACCCCATAGAAAATCTGTGGGATATTATGATGAGAAAGTTGAGAGACGCAAGACCCAACACTCTGGATGTTCAACTCTCAGTTGAACAAGAGCATGCAATTATTGACATGGTGGTCCAACACAACACCCTCCGCCTCAAAGAAATTCAGCAAAGAATAACACCGGACAATCAACTGTTCCACAATATCCACCAATGCAGTCTCTCCACAATTGACCATGTTCTTAGAAGAAATGCTTTCCGAATGAAGCAAGTATACAAAGTGCCCTTTGAGAGGAACTCAGTTAGAGTGAAGGAGTTGCGATTCCAGTTTGTTCAAGTATGTGCAACCCAGTTACTGCACTTTTACTGTCAGCTTAAAGATATATATTTTTCCTGAATTTTAAGTATGTGTCCATAAACTATTCCATACTTGTATTTGTGAAAATATTTAGGCATATCTATGTATACTGCTGCTTCAAAGTGTGAACTCAAACTTCAGCAACAATTTCACAGTAGTATTGACTGCAATCAATGCCATGACCGTAAAACACAAATGTAGTATAATTTACCTTGTGTTCTTTTTAATCTAGAGAATCTTGGAGTTGGATAGCAGTGCAACTCATTATGAGCACCTGTATTTTGATGAAGCAGACTTCAATCTTCAAAAAAAAAAAAAGGAGAAAAGGGAGAAATGGGTTTGTCCATCATGCTACAGTCAATGTCCCTGGACAACGAGGAGACAACATCACTCTCTGTGCAGCAATTTCTACAACTGGTGTTGTGGCACACAATGCTTACCTGGGAGCATACAACACAGCTAGGCTCCTACATTTTTTAAACATCCTCAATGAAAACCTCTTTCTACAGGGTAATCAGGAGCAAGATTTTGCGGAATTTTGTAGTTGTTTGGGACAATGTCCAATTCCACCATTCAGCACTAGTGCTAGAGTTGTTTGAGAATCACCCACAATTCAGGAAAGTACATGATCGCCTGCGGTGAGGTGCCTATGGGGAAGTGAGACCACTAGTGAACACCCAGGGAAACACAGACCAGACACCATGACATTACCCCCTCCTCTACGGAGCAGCTACCAGATGCTCCACCCAAACACAAGAACACACCAAGGAACACAGAGACCAGGAGGGAGGTGGACCGGCAGAGGACCATGGGAGGGCCAGGTAATAGAGGGAAACAGAGACAGGAAGTGCCAAAAACAAAAACGGAACAACAACAAGGAAACCAGGAGGGAGGAGGAGCGGCGGAGGAAAAGCGGAGGGATGGAGGGCCAGGTCCACAGAAGGAAACAGAGAAAAAAACAACAAACACAAGACCAGGATGGAACAGAATGTTCGGGGCCCAGGGCTGAGCTGACAGGGCAAGTATCCTGGGTGGATCAGGTGTAACTGGAGCCATGCGGTCGAGACAGAAGCCCACCAAGGTCACACAGAAGACCACCACATCAGTGCGGTTGAGACTGAAGCACACCAGGGCGGCGCAGAAGACCACCACATCCGTGCGGTCGGGACAGAAGCCCACCAGGGTGACTCAGAAGACCACCACAGCCGTGCGGTCGGGACAGGAGCCCACCAGGGCGGCACCGAAGAACACCACAGTGGGATCGATGGAACAGGAGAGCAAGTCTGGTTAGGTAAGTGAAATAAAGAACATGAACAGGTTAAGGGTGGCCTCAGTTGCCCTGAGGAGATGGTAGATGGTCTCCACAGCCATGACAGGGCAGGCGGTGAGCTCCTGGATGGCCTCCGTGGCCACGACAGGATAAGTCGAGTGCTCAGAGAGTCCCGCAGAGATGTGACGAGGCTCTGGTAGTTCCGCAGAGATGTTGAGAGACTCAACGGGGACCTGACTCTGCTCTGGAGGGTCAACAGGGTCCTGACTCGGCTCTGGAGGGTCAACGGGGACCTGACTCTGCTCTGGAGGGTCAACAGGGTCCTGACTCGGCTCTGGAGGGTCAACGGGGACCTGACTCTGCTCTGGAGGGTCAACAGGGTCCTGACTCGGCTCTGGAGGGTCAACGGGGACCTGAGTCGGCTCTGGAGGGTCACCTGTGGCTGTGCAGTGGCACAGGGCCGGCGGCCAACTTGTGCTGTGACACTGGGCCGGCGACCACCTTGTGTTTTTCAAGGCTGCATCATTATATCCCAATCCTACTGCCAAATTCCAGAACTCTTGTGCCACAACACCCACCTCATTCCCCCTTTGATGGAGGGTGGTTAATTTAATGAATCTTCTCCTCCGCTCCTTCATGTTGGCTGGGGAACGGAGACAAAATCCCACACTGCTGGATCTGATTGGATGGAGTCCTTCTGTTACGATCTGGACACAGGAGACGAGAGATCCAAGAGCAGTGTGTGTTTATTTTGTAATCCAAAAATCATAATCCAGTAAGCAATGGTCAAAATCCAGGTAAGAAGTCAGAACATGAAACAAAACAAGAAACTAGAACCAAAAGGGAACACGAGGAAACTGGGTGACAGAAATTAAGGACTGATGTAAACTATGGCAACATTTTGGATGACAGTTACTGTATTGAACAGTATGCCATATGCTTATGTATGCCATATATCCATTTCAAAAGTACAAATTTACACATTACTGTATGTGGGATATTGATTGAAAGAGTCAGATAGAATTCCCAGTTACACTTTTTCTAGTGGTCTGACTAAATAAATAAATACTCATTGTCATTGTGATATAGAAAAGGAAAAATAAATATGAACACAAAGATTAAAATAAGTCAATTTTCAGAATTTGTAACTCTTGTGTTGTCCTCTGTCTTTACAGTATAAGCTTTCTAACTGAAGATTCATGAGATGAACCTTTGGAGCTATTTCAGAGAAATGGTTTATTATTGGTTTATCATCTACATTTTGAGCAACTTGACATTAGCAACTGATAATGTAGGAAACCGCAGATAAAAGTGCATAATCAATTGCATGAATGAACAAAAGCAATCGCAACTTGTTCAAAAGAATGAGAATCTGGTTTTATGATGTGTATAAATGACTAGATGATGTGGAGGTTGTACAAGTAGTTTTAAGAATTTCATTTCTGATTTGAAAAATGCACCAAAGTGACTGAGAAAAACTGTAAATAGACAGGATAACGATGATGAAAGTGAAGACACCTGAATGCAATTAGCAGGTGTGTAATTACTGTGATGAGGGGACAAGGCTTTGTGGGAAATGTAGTGCCTTCGGTGAGGTGCCTATGGGGAAGTAAGACCACTAGTGGACACCGAGGGAAACACAGACCAGACACCGTGACACGGTTTCGCCAGCATAATAGTGTGTTTAGTTTGCTGTGTTAACTGTTTTGAGAGCTGTTACCTGAGTTTGGAGAAATGTACCAACTCGATTGAGGAAAAACTGTATTATTTTTTGGGCCAGACCACTAGTAAAAGTGTAAATGGAAATTCTATCCAGTCTCTCTCAATCAATATCCCACATACAGTAATGTGTAAATGTGTACTTTTGAAATTTATATATGGCATACATAAGCATATGGCATACTGTTCAATGCAGTAGTTTACATCAGATCATCCCTCCAGAGTACACTGTTATATTGACAACATGACCAAGCGATTTGACTGTCTTATCCGTAAACAATGACACAAGGACTTGTCATTCTGATGACACTGACATGTTCATTAACACAGATATTTATTTTTGATAAATAAGAGACTGGCTTTTGCAGGTAATCCATGATGTTTTGCTATTTGTACGAGTTGTTTTGAGAAATGCACTTACTGTTTTGCAAATCTCAAGAATGATTCGTGAAATGTACCAAAGCGACTGAGAAAAACTGTGAAATGTTAGTCTGCATGGAAAAATATAATGTGGAATGTGTAGAATGTGTGAATATGTAGAACAAAGTTGAAACCAAAATTAAGTAAAAACTACTGACATGTTAATTACTGTTTCTAACAGTTCCCTCTCGTTCACCCCTGTTTGAGACTGGCTGGAAACAGATTCTGAAGACCTAAGCAGTGAATGTTCTTGGGACAGTGAATCACATTTCTTGTGGGGTAAACCCAAGAGCCAGTGTTCCAGTTTCCTGGGTTAGGATGGAATGTCCATATGTTTTCAGCATTCTCCTGGGATTGCTGACACATTCCTCAAGAGAAAACCTCATGAAAACCTCATATTCACCAATCACAGCAGATGCTACGAGCATAAACATCTTCATAAACCCCTTGGGGAGTAACACCTACAGCCCTCAACATTTACTAATATCAGCAGGCTAATAGTTCCTAATACAGCGCCACATAAGACTGTGGGCTAAAAGGATGTGATTTGAAATTATCATATGTCAGATTATGGTTATGATAATCATTTATTATTAATAATAATAATTGTTTAACAGTTGCTTACCAAATATATGCATTTCCCTTATTCATCATGATGCATGTTATGAAGCAATAAAAGAGATTGCTTTATCACTTTCGTCCACCAGAGGACAGTCCTGCCTTATGTTTATGTGAGCTGTAACTTTCAGATAGATAGATAGATAGATAGATAGATAGATAGATAGATAGATAGATAGATAGATAGATAGATAGATAGATAGATAGATAGATAGATAGATAGATAGATAGATAGATAGATAGATAGATAGAAACCTCAGATTGAAAGGTACTACCCTTTGTTGAAGTTCTCAAAGCACAATGCTGAATCTGAACCAATCTTCAGTGCTAAAATACAGTGTGTGTGTGTGTGTGTGTGTGTGTGTTTGTGTGTGTGTGTGTGTGAACAAGTTTTATTCAGTATTTCACATATTGACAATGAATAGAACATCCTGGCAGATATGAATAGTTTTTTTTTCTCTTTTTATGTAACAATATCTTCCCATGAACTTTCCCATTATTCTTTTCAGTTTTCCAATTTCCATTTCTGATATGTGCGAAAACTGTTGACATAGTACTGTAACTTTACAGAAACACTGATGGTTCTGAAAGGAAGTCCTTGATGCTATCCTTTCACAACATCGCTAGTACGTGACTAGAAGTTGGCCACGGTTATTTATGTCAGCAGTAATCATTACAAGGGACCTTGCTGTCTATTAATTTGACATCATTTGGAGGTCAGGTCTATTTCAGTTCATTACATTCATCATGGATTCTAGTCAGGCAGATTTAGTTTCTAAAAAAGTGTCTGTGGAGTTTTAAACATTATTGCATTTACTCTAGTGAAAATGGCTTATTTAATGTAATCACCCTCAACTATGTGGTTCGAATGCTGTGTAGAGCAGCATTAACAATTATTACATTTGCTAACTGATTCCGCAAGTCCACTGTGGATATTTTCTTCTCTTGCAGCTTCTGCTGTGTCTGTGTGCTGTGATCACGTGGTGTTCAGCTGGTTTATCAGGTTTCCCAGCCGATCTCACAGATTAACATGAAATTCTGAGCTAAATTAATGGAAAATGAGTCTGTCTGCTTGTCCATTGATTTTCTCAAGCTGTGAGTAAATTTGTTTGTGGAAATAGTGCTGATGAATTAAACAGCTGAATTCAGAATGCTCGGACCGGAATAAGTGTCATGTGAATTGCTTTTATTACTTTTTCTTTCTTGTGCATAACAGCCCAGATTCCCATTCACCTTCATTATAAAAAAAAAAAAAATAGTGGCCAGCACATTTTGTAACATTTAATTTGTAAAAACATGATTGTGTGAGGAAATGAAAACAGAACTTTCAGGGGAAGTCAATGGTAACAAAAACTGTTCAGCTTCCATTATTCATCGAAATATCTTTGTTGTTCAGCAAAAACAGAGGGTGAAAAATTATTACTTTAATTTTTGCATGATCAGTTCCTTTAAAAAATATCTACACACATAGACTGCTGAATACTGAATACTTAATAATGATTTATTGATTAATAATAATTTTATAATAATAGTTTTATTTTGTACGTAAAAAAGGTAACACTTAACATTAGTCAGATACTTTAGTTAACAAACACTAAGTATGAACAATACTTTTACAGCATTTATTAATCTTAGCTAACACAAATTTCAACATTTACTAATGCATTATAAAAACCAACAGTTGTGCTTGTTATCAGTAGTTAACTCATTGTGAATTAACATGAAGTAACAATGAACGACTGTATTTTTATTAACTAGCATCCACAAAGATTTATAAATACTGTTTCTCATTGTTTGTTGATGTAAGTTAATACGTTAACCAACATTAACTAATGGAACCTTACTGTAAAGTGTTACCAAAAAATAAAAGTGTAATTTATTAGTTCTGTTAATTATCATTTTAATATGCTGACTTGCTACTCAAGAAACATGTCTTAAGCTTATTATCAATGCTAATAAAAGATGCTTACTATGTACTGTATATGGCTTAATTATTTTCTGGATTCTTTGATGAAAATAAAGTTGTTTGAAATTTAAATATTTTGATTAATTTAAGGCACACCTGTTGAATAAATGTAATAAACAAAGTGTTAACCCACAAAAAAAAATTCAAAAACTGTGAATTAGATCTTGGCTTACATCTGTTTTAATCCAGCTGCAGAGTCACATGACCAGCCGTGTCATCCACCCACACGTCCTAGCAAAGTATGTGCTTTGCTCACTATTAAACCCTTAATCCAGCTACCACTACACCCGAGAGAGAGAGAGGGAGAGAGAGAGAGAGAGAGGATGATTGCATGAGACACAATTACATGTGGAGATGGAGGATTAAACGGCTCACCTTTACGTTTGAGAATGAATTGTTTACTGAAGTCAAACACAATGAAGAGAAGTCAAAGCGTATGTAAAACATATCCCCTGCTCTCATTTCTTAAACCAGAGGCAATGTGTAATAATCCATCCATCTGATTTCACAAATATATGAACCATTTCTAATATGCAAGCCGCTGGCTGGGAGAGATATCGATTTATTGCATTTGACAACAGAAAAACACACAATGAATTATGGATGAATTGTTTTCTACATGGAGTGTAACGCGGATTTACTCAGTACTTGAGAGGAATTGTTGTGCAACCTCATGGTATTAAGCTCAGTCTGTTTTCTTCGTCTGCTGTGCATTCAAAGCAATGCTTACACAATGCACACCAACTTGTGAAAGTTTACAAAGTTTACAAAAAAAAACACGGGCAACGACGCGCTGGTGAGAAAACAGCTTTGTGTATGGCAGGGCTGGAGATGAGGGATAAAGAGCGAGAGAGAGAGAGAGACAGAAAGAGATCAAAGCACATGAGAGCTAGTCTAGCGATGTATCACGGCCTTCATTCCCCGCTCAAAAATGTTGGGTTGCCATAGAAACGCCTGTTGAACGAGGCTGCTATGAATCTTTCAGTAACTCCCCGCTTTTGTCGAGCAAAGGAAAAAAAATTGGCATTGCTTATTCTGAAAATACACTTGACTCTGTGCCGCTTCCATATTTAATAATAATATTATTGTCTCACTCAACCACAAGTGTCATAAACAGAATAGAAATGATAGATACGAGAACACAAGATTGAGATGCGAAGTAAGAAAAATAGACACGAGAGGCACTCAGGTTATGCTAAATGTGAGTGGATTGAGCACAGCCTCTTCAGGCTACAGTGTGTGAACAACACAATTATGAATTTATTACGCCAACATAAAGAATCAAGTATGACAGAAACACTAGGTATAAGTGCAGTTTTGCTTCAAAGATCTAAAAATTAACAAACACAATGTTAAAATGGTGAATTTGCATGCAAATGTATGTCTCAGTGTAAACTGTGCAACATTCAATATTTGCATTATATGCTGCGGAGGATTTAAAATATGATCATGCAGAATCAGGCATTACTATATGATTTATAAGTACTAATAAACAGCCAATATGCTAATATGCATGCTAATGAGAAACTAGTTAATGAGAATTAGTCCCTAAACTAAACTGTAACCTATATTTTGTTGTGGGTTTGTTAAAATCACCACTATGAGTAGTTATCGTGCTGTTTGCCTCGCAAATGCCATGAACTATATAAACCAAAAGTAGCCAACACAATCTTCAGTCATCAATAATGTATGGGCTGTCAAGATTTCCCAGCAGAAGCTATCATTGCGCTAACTGTCAAATGAATTTTAATGCATGCACAGTGTTTAGAAACTGCCTGATGAAACTTGTGTGGAGAATAAGCTGATTGCGGACTGATGCCCTGTGTAATTAAAAGTTAGATACTTTTTTTGCTATGTTTGTAAACCACTCTCCAGCAATTATTTGGCTTGGTTTGATTATATCTCCTCCCTGGCTTGATCTCGTATTTCTGTCAGCACTGGAGTGCAGAGAAAACATTTAGATTTCTCATCTCTGAAGGAGGGGTGAAAACTCCAGATTTGGGTGAGGCTGCTGCACAATCTATATTTCAGCGCCGCATGGAGCGTGCCGAGCCTCATCCATTCTGGCCAAACAAACAGTGGGGTTCGCTCGTTCCCTTTAGAACATCCCCACTCCGGCTCATCAATCCTACCTCACATGCTTTAGTGACAGAGAGGTTTATAGATGAAATGCTCAGAACTGCTGAAGACCCCAGTTAAGTACCCTGAAATAGCAACACTGATGTCATCGTCATGAAATGTTGATCCTCGTCGTACTACGACTGAATATAAAGATCGTGCTGTGTTTTTTTGTTTTTTGGTCAAAATGCATGACCCATAAATAGTAGATGGTAGTATAAAGTAGAGGCTCTGGAATGGTTTCTTTCTTCTGTGTACTTATGCAGTTTACATTTCTGTGGTGAAAACCTTCAGTCTAGCTTGTTAATTTGATGATACAGTCTGAAGTGGTGCTTATTTCTCAACACCAAGGAAATAAATCTTCAACCCCCTTTAGATCGTTGCAAAGGCTACCATGTGTGAAGGCAATATATATATATATATATACAGAGTGTGTGCAATATATATATATATATATATTTCTCTTTGCACCTGGATTAAAATGTGTCAAAAGTTATCAGCCATTCAGAAGAGATCCACACCTGACAGATAGAAATCCAACTGGAAATTTTATTGGCTGTAAGGGAAATGCACCAGAAAGTCTTTCAATAATCAAAGATGGAACTTTAATTTCTTTACAATGAAAGTTTATGCTACAAATTTTTTTGGATTAGGATATTTGTCTGATTTGTATATATAAATATCCTAGTATGTCTAACTGCATCAGTACATTGTGCAATAATTATAGGTCAAAGACATCTGATGCTCTATTTATCTATATAAATATGTCTAAAATACTGTATATGGCTCTTATATTACCGCTTATAAAAAATAAAAAGTGTTGTCATATTTGTAATATTTAAAATCAAATTTCAAATCAAGCTTCCTTGTGTTGTAAGGTTTTCTAGCAAAGTCCCCTGGCCCCAGACACAAATACACAGAATGACCATATGTTTAAGATTGAGATTTTTGTAATGGTAATAACATTACGGTGATTACACCGTATAATGGTCACTGTCCCGCATAGTAAAGCTCCAACCCTAATCAAATACACCTGTTTATAAAGTGCACTTAATTGCATAATAATCCTAGACATATATTGAATGGAGGGGGTGGGGGGGTCTCTTGACTTGAGACACCTATAAAAAACCGTACAACTCCATAGAAATCATCTCTGCACCATAATATCATGGAGGTATAGATAGGCTGTTTTGACTTGGACTAGTATACAAAAAAAAAGTCTGGCAGCATGTTTAGCACCATTGACATGTTCTTCAAAAAATGTCAACGTCTAGTTTCTAATGTATTAATAAAACACGATAACTGTTTTCATATCTGTTTTTCTATTCGATCAGGGCCGGTTTTCCCGATAACAATCTTAGCGCTTAAGAACGTTTTCTACGAGTAATTTTACGTTTGTTCATTATTGTTTCACGTGCATTTCCCAACAATGCACGTAAAGCAATCGCACGTATCTGTGCTTTAAATGCTACTCATGGAGTCGCTGTCCGTTTGTCAAGTGCTGAAATGTTGCCTTATAGAATGGCTCTTGATTGTAGTACACGATCGTTTATTGATGTTAACATTGTTGCTTTCCAGACAGACAACTTGGATATAATAACTATAATACAATACAATATTATATTATAGTGTACAATATTATAATTTACATAATAATATATAATATACATTATATACTTTATATACTTATATAAAGTATGTTAGGTAAAACATGTTAGCCTGAATGCACTGTAAGTCACTTTGGATAAAAGCGTCTGGTAAATGCATACATTTATTTAAATTAATTTATTCATATACAGTATAGAGAGAGAGAGAGTGAGACGTTATTTCTGGGTCCAGCACATATGGTTTTCGTGCACTTCAGCAAGTCATTGACACATTTTCCCCCCAGTCTTTGAAGCATTTCCTACATCTTCTATTCTTTTTTTTGTTCTTTTTGTTGTTGTTGTTGTTGTTTTCAGCCTTTTAATTCAAATGTGTATTTCAAATTTTTCCTGCCCTTTTTAATTTATAAAAAAATAAAAAAATAAAGAAATAAAGAAAACAAGTTATAAAGTGTACAATAAAGCACAATCAAATCCTTATATTATAATCACATTGCACTTGAATCGAGTTAAAGGTGTAATCTGCCGATTGCCCTGCAGGTGACCGCATAAATCTGTCTTCTTACGATGCACTTAGGGCTTTACGATTACTCCAAAGCACCTGTAGATCTAAGATGATTTTCAAGTGTTACTTAAGTTACGATGCTTTTTGGGAAACAGACCATAATTTTAAGATCAGTCATACAATCATTTTTACGAACTTCTTAGGCTTACGAAGCTTTTGGGAAACTCAGCACAGTAAGTTTTTGTAGGTCCATTTGGTTCTCACTCCAGCTTCCATACTTCATCAGTCTAACATACAGCAGCAGTCTGTTCTTACACAAGCATTCTTCTGATAATCGCTCAGGCCCGTGGCGGCTCGCTGTGAACCACGTGTTTTCTGTATTTCTTCATGGGCAACTGCTACATGCATGTTTTCAAAAATGTTGTGCTGGTTCATCTCATGCCCTTCTTCTTGGCTTCTCCACACTCTGACAATGGCCCTAACAGCTTGTAGTTATACAGTGTTGGTGGAGATATTGAGTAACACGGGGTCTGAACCCACACAACACATGTCTGGGCGTTAAGTGTTGGCGGTGCTACAGGCTGGAGGCGTGAGCGTGTGGTCATTATCATATAATCAAATTCATGTGCGGTGTGATATCACTATTTAACGCCACAGACTCACTGCTGCTGTGTAGTAAGTCTTTTCAGTGCCCACATTATATGTAATATACGTTTGAATGCTAGATTATAATGCCACCCACAGTCCATTGACCTACTCATCAATTCAATATGTACTTTTAATGAGCTCTTGCATTAGGAAGCATGAGCGACAATTTTTAATACTCCTAATCTCCCTTTTAAATGAGGAACCACCAAACTTGCTTTGCTTGAATATCTTTTGGAATAATTATGTCACGTCATTGATGATACAAATAAATGTTTATCTCAGGTCTAGACATTGCATTGTGCATATGCATATAAGCAGTCAGTGCATTAGATTTGATTTAGTCAAGGTCAAATTTGAATTTGAATTTTTATTTTACTTTATTGTTTGTCTTGCACATGACCTTATAAACACATACGTTGATCTAAACATTCATGGTCTGATGCATATTGGACCTGTAGCACAATGGCATTGCTTAACAAAAATGAACTGTGGTTGGACGCTCTACACGTAGAAGTGGCCAATTCTTGCACAAAATAAACAGCAAAGCGATCCAGAATTTATGCTGATATGCTTTTATGTTGCAGATGCTCATATTTTCTGTCCCTCAGCATTTATATGCAAATCAAACAATACTGGCGATGCATATATATTTATGAAATGAGAATCACATCCAGAAAACAATCCTGTAATGAGAATCCAGTCATGTTTATTGACTCATATTTTACGAGCAGTTAAGCAGAAGGTAAGCACCGAATATCATTATAGAGCAACATGTGATGTGGTTAAATCAAAACATTATGCATTATTAAACATGTATAAACAAGGGCATAATAGTTTGTTTAAGCTGATACGCATTTCAGTTTGTCGACAGACTGATAAAGCAGAGATTTTATGAACTACCCAGCATTATTCAGAGTGGAGCCTCATGTCTGAAGAACAGATTTACAAATCATATTTTTATATTTTCATATTTTTATGAAGGCAAATGGAGCTGATGTTTCCGTTGAAGTGTCTCTTAACATTAACCAGTGAGGCCATCGGTTGAAACAAATAGGCTGAGCCACTGTTTCACTTCATTGTTGTGAAAGTGTGCAGTGATTTATGTGTTTATGAGAGGCTGAGCGAAGTAAACTAGAGCTGCCATCAGATCTAAGGCTGTTCTGCGTCTTCACAGATCACGTTGCAAATTTATAATGTTTTCCAAGTAGAAAAATCGAAAAATGCATAAAAGAAGTTCAATTCAGTTTAAAATAAAATAGGATAACAACAGTACTTTTCATAGGACACAAGCCATTTTTGTCAAAATTCTTTTTTTTTTTTCACCAAATGTAAAAAAAAAGAAAGAAAAGAAATGTACAAAATAAGACAATAAGACAAAACACCTTCATAATTTCAAGCTACTGTATATTGTGTCTTATTTTCCATAATTTTCAACAAAAGCCCTAACCATGAATATCCAAAGATTAACACTCAAATACTGTAACACTGAAAACGACTCAACGACTCATCAGCAGCTGATTACTACATGGCAAGTTCATACTATTGATCCCATAAGCCCTATTCAGAAGGTAATTGTTTCTCACAGGGACATCTGTACAAATAAATCTGTTTTCTCTCATGGTCAGTCGAATGTTCAGTCACATTGCATGGACAATTAATAAATTAATGTTTAAAGTGGTCATATGACGCTGCTAAAAAGAACATTACTTTGTGTATTTGGTTTAATGAAATGTGTTTATATGGTTTAAGGTTTAAAAAACACACTATTTTCCACATAATGTACATTACTGTTCCTCCTCTATGCCCTGCCTTCTGAATCACTTCGATTTAAAAAAAAAGCTCATTGTTCTGAAAAGCGAGGTGTGCTCTGATTGGCCAGCTATCCAGTGCGATGTGATAGGCCAAATACCTCAAGCATGTGATGGAAATGTTATGCCCCTTTCTATACTGTCATGCCTTGTCTCCTGGAGCGCTATGACAAAAACAATAAAACCCATTACAAACTAGGCATTTGTTTCATCCAGTGTGGACATAATTACTGATTATAATAACTTACAGTATACTGTCTTTTTATGCGTTGTGTTACTTATTGCACCGTGTAAACATAGTACCATGTCTGTATTTGTGATTGGAGAACTGACAAACAACAAGAGCTATTCTTCACTCTCAGACTGTCCTTGCAACCTTGGAACTGCCCCCACTTTATAGAAACAGACACCGGCATTGTAGGCTACTGGTTCAGGAAACAGTCCTCATCCTCCATAAAATGGACTTTTGGACTTAGAGATGTGGATTCAGACATGACCATAGTATTTGTTCAAAAACAGTAGGTAACTGGGCAGATCATTTTTACAGGGGTGGTGGAAGAAAAACACCAATATTCTTGATTCAGATAGATCCTGCAAATGCTGAATTATGTCCCCATGAGAAACAATTACCAAGAGCTACGGTGGTCAAGATAGCACGAACACTATAGATTTTCTGTTCACATATTCCAGTGATAGTCCTTTTTCTCCTTTCACCTATTAAAGGGAAACTTTAGCCATAATACTGAAAATACTTTCATCATTTACTCATCCTCCACTTTTTCCAAACCTGTATTAAGTTGTTTTGTTGTTTTGAAGAATGTTGGTAACCAAAAAGTTGACAGTAGCCAAATATATATATATATCTATATTTTTTTCTTTACTATGGAAAGTCATTGGCTACTGTTTGGTTACAAACATTCTTCTTTTGTGTTCAACAGAAGAAAGACAATTGGAACAGGTCAGGGATGAGTAAATGATGAAAGTATTTATATTTAGGGCGAAATGCCTCTTTAGCTTTTTAAAAGCTATATCTTGTTATTTATTTATTTTTCTGAATATGTTATTATTATTTAATCAATAGAAAAACATTTTCCATTACTTTCGAAGACTGTTCATAAAGAAACTAAAAAATAATAATAATTTATTTGTGTTATTTCTTTAGCTATTATTATTTAGAAAATACCAATGCTTTTTTTAAATGCTTTCAAACCACTTATTAACTGTGAGATTTTCAATGAGACCAATGAAAACAATAATCACTTAATGAGATGAAATGAATCCCTGCTCTTGTTAATATAAGATAATATCTGGATTAAATGTGTAAACAAGCCGTTGGGTTAAATTATCAAACCAGCCTGCCAGCTTAGATTAAAACTGCATTTGTTCTGTCCTACATTTACTCAACAGTGTGTCTACAAACTATGCAAATCGAAGTGAAAATAAATGATGAAAAAAATGTTGGATGTAATTTCTATTCAGTTTAAATTACCTCAGGTGTGATAACAGGCAGATATGTGCAAGCATAAAGAGCATTAGTTTTGTGACTATTACAATTCGATTACCATAGATTACATAAGAGTTAAGCAAGCACATTTATATTCGTATTAAATATTTTAAAGACCATTTTTTTTATATTCATTTAGAGCTTTTACGTAGTATCATGAATTATAAATGTTATAATCCATGAAATATGTTTTTATATAACACATCCGGCTTTTTATTCTATTTATACATACGAAAAAACTGTTGTTTATATTTATATACAGGAGTAGATTATGTAATCCTACTAAAAACCCTTAATCTGTGCGATTTAGACTTGTCTGTGGCTGATGACGAGGCAGGGTAGGCCACATGAACCAGTTTTTCAAACAAGGCTTTTAAATAACCCCTGCTCAGTGTTTAGAGAGCAGTGAACACTTAATAGGGCCCCCTGTGAACCAGAACGCAGCTTGCAGAACGTTGAAAGAAATTATATTAAGTACATGTAATATGTTCCAACATTTCCTCTCATGAACCTACCTTTTATTTTTGATTTAGATATTGACTACCACTCATTAAAAGAGTCTTTTACAATATAATTGTCATGGTGTTGAAAGGCACAGCAAGAGAGATTGCATGTTTAATTTGTTGCTTAACAGGTGATGGCAGGTCAAAGACAGAAAAAAATAACAATGGATAGAAAGTTGCCTTATGAATAGAGTTGCCAAACGTTGTCATATAATTCACACAAACACCAACTTCGGAAGATTTCTGGCCTCTTTTAGAAAGCTCAGTTTGATATATTTGTTGTGTAACTAAACACAGTTCTGAGTCATTAGGCACCCAAAAACATGTTGAGTCAAACAATGCCACTCTGAAGTTATTCAACTGGATCCTGTTAAATTCCCTGCCCTTGTGAAAAAGAAGTGCACTTAATTCTTTTTAATGTCCTAAAAAGTATAACTGTACTAACATACAGTGTTGGGCAAAGTTATTTTTTAAATGAATGCATGTCAATATTGCAATACTCAACTAATTGCGTTTCTTAGTTACTTTTTATGGAAAGTAAAAAGTTATGTTACTATTAGAGGGCTCAGCTCAAACTAAATTTTTTAGAAAACAAACTGGCGTTTCAAAAAGTAACTCGTTGTTAAAAAGTAATGCGTTTCATTACTAGTTACGTGTAAACACTGATTACATAAGATGTGTTACTAGTAATGTGTTACCCCCAACACTGCATGGAAATAATATAATATTAATGGAATGAAAAACTATTTATGTGTACTTAAATACTTTCATGGCTATGTTTCTTAACACACTTAAAGAACACTTTTAAAAAGTGCACTTTGTAATAATGTCAAATTAAAAGTGATCGATTTTAAATCATTAAGTTTAAGTAAATAAAATAAAATAAAATAAATGTCATTCAGCAGTACACTTTAACCATGTTGCATAGACACCAGAATTAATTATGAAATGACATATAATCATCAAAATGTTGATTTATTTCACTAATTCCATTCAAAAAGTGAAACTTGTATATTATTTTTATTCATTACACACAGACTGATATACGTTAAATGTTTATTTATTTTAATTTTGATGATTAGAACTGACAACTAGGGAAAATCCCAAATTCAGTATCTCAGAAAATTAGAATATTGTGAAAAGGTTCAATATTGAAGACACCTGGTGCCACACTCTAATCAATTAATTAACTCAAAACACCTGCAAAGGCCTTTAAATGGTCTCACAGTCTAGTTGTAGGCTGCACAATCATGGGGAAGACTGCTGTCTTGACAGTTGTCCAAAAGACGACTACTGACACCTTGCACAAGGAGGGCAAGACACAAAAGGTCATTGCAAAAGAGGCTGGCTGTTCACAGAGCTCTGTGTCCAAGCACATTAATAGAGAAGCGAAGGGAAGGAAAAGATGTGGTAGAATGCTGCAGCCTGGAATTTAACTGCTGATTTGTCTGGTCAGAGGAGAACTGGCCCCCCAACTGAGCCTGGTTTCTCCCAAGACATGCAAGACATGGGTTTCAGCTGCCACATTCATTGTGTCTATCCACTATTGAACAACGGATAGTGTCAGAAGCGTCTCGCTTCAAAAAGGACTGGACTGCTGCTGAGTGGTCCACAGTTACGTGCTCTGATGAAATTAAATTTTGCATTTCCTTTGGAAATCAGGGTCCCAGATTCTGGAGGAAGAGAAGAGAGGCACACAATCCACGTTGGTTGAGGTCCAGTGTAAAGTTTACACAGTCAGTGATGGCTTGGGGTGCCATGTCATCTGCTGGTGTTGGTCCACTGTGTTTTCTGAGGTCAACACAGCCGTATACCAGGAAGTTTAAGAGCTCTTCATGCTTCCTGCTGCTTAAAAAAAACTTTATGGAGATGCAGATTTCATTTTCCAACAGGACTTGGCCCCTGCACACAGTGCCAAAGCTACCAGTACCTGGCTTAAGGACCATGGTATCCCTGCTCTTAACTGGCCAACAAACTCACCTGACCTTAACCCCATAGTCTATGGGGTATTGTGAAGAGGAAGATGCGATATGCCAGACCCAACAATGCAGAAGAGCTGAAGACCACTATCAGAGCAACCTGGGCTCACATAACACCTGAGCAGTGCCACAGACTGATCGACTCCACGCCACGCCGCATTGCTGCAGTCATTCAGGCAAAAGAAGCCCTAACTAAGTATTGAGTGCTTTACATGCTTATCCTTTTCATTTTCATACATTTTAGTTGGTCAAGATTAATAAAAATCCTTTCTTTGTATTGGTCTTAAGTTATATTCTAATTTTCTGAGATATAGAAATTTGGGATTTTTCTTAGTTGTCAGTTATAATAGTATGTATATATTATAATAGTGTTACTGTAGCTCAATTGGTAGAGCATTGCGCTATCAAGCTCAAGGTTGGGGGTTCGATTTCCCGGGAACACATGATAAGTAAAAATTGATGCCCTGAGTTCACTGTTAAGTCGCTATGGATAAAAGTGTCTGCTAAATGCATAAATTAAATTAAATTAAATTTTAATTTAATTTATAATCATCATAATTAAAAGAAATAAACATTTGAAATGCATCAGTCTGTGTGTAATGAATGAATATAATATACAACTTTCACTTTTTGAATGGACTTAATGAAATAAATCAACTTTTTGATGATATTCTAATTACTGTATATGACCAGCACCTGTATGGTTCTGGAGAATTACATTGCATGGCCAGCTGCTCAGGTTTAGTCCATCACCTGTGGGGACTCCATGGCATACCTACTTTGCTGGGTCCATCTCTGGCAATCTTCTGTCAAGATAAAATGACCCAAAAGCAAAGTCAAACAGAGGATTTATTGTCCATAAAGAACAAACTCAGGCAGTCTGCAGTTCACTGGCCATATTCGGCGGTTGAAAATAAGGTTTGACTTGACATACATATATATATATATATATATATATATATATATATATATATATATATATATATATATATGTGTAATTATGAAAGTAAATATTTCTTAAAATAAACAGATAACTTTTAGACATTTTATAAAATAATAATAATAATAATAATAATAATAATAATAATAATAATAATAATACAATCCTGCATCAATCTTTTGTTTTGAGAAATTGTTTTGAGAATGTAATTTACATATCAGTATCTCAGAAAAAATCCCTTATGGATGATGACATGGCAATATGGTCACTGCCACATAACCATGAAAAAATCTGCATAATAATAAATATTCTCCTTTTGTACTTCTGAAACCATCATAAGGGTTTTAATGGCATGGACATCTGTAAATAATGACAGAATTTCCCTTTTTGACTGAACTATTCAAAGTTGTGAAGTGGCTGGTATGTGATTAAGGGCCCTATCTTGCACCCAGCGCAATTGACTTTGTACACCGACGCATGTGTCATTCCTATTTTGCACCTGCGCAAAGCGCGCTTTTCCCTCCACAGAAGCACGTCGCTAAACTAGTGAATGAACTTGCGCTCCCTGGGCGGTTCAGCGCAAAAAAGGAGGCGTGTTTCGGCGCAAACAATCCCTGGTGCTATTTTGCTGTTCCATTAAACAATTGCGCCACTGACCAGAAAAAACCTAGTCTAAAGTCAGTGGCGCGTTGCGCGTTGTTCATTATGCTATTTTAAGGGCGCATGCTTGGCCATAATGTATAGCGTGCACAACGCGCATACACTTTGCTCATGTAATCTACACAGATGCAACAGTTATTTTTGCAAATCATAAACTGTTACACTAAAAAAATATTAACACATGAGATGACGGAAATCATTGTGGTGTGCCACGAAGATGTGAAAAAATAGGCATAAATCTAGCTTACAAATTATTCAGGCTAATTGTAGTAATTAAGGATCAGACCTGTTTGAGGTCATATATGTATATAAGGACATCTGACAAATTGGTTTGTCCGTCAAGAACCAGGAAAAAAAAATCGATGAAACAATTGTGGCTATTTCCTCCCACGCCTGTTTAACCGACGCTATTTTGGGTGGGTTTCTCCCATCCCCATACAACACAACTTCTCTGTCTTTCACTGCTCTTACAAGAACATCAGTCTCCTCGGCTGTGAACCGCTCCTGGCGTGCGCCTGGTAAATACGCCATAATAATAGCAATCCATAATGGAACTTGCGCACCTGCTCTTAAAGGGAATGTTGGATGACGCTCTGATTGGTTTATTTCACGTTACGCCCAAACCACACCTATGAATAATGAAGCTACTTCAGACCAACCCATTTTAGATTTGCGCCGGGCGCAAGAGCCATTTATCCCGCCGGGAAAATAGCAACAGCGCCGAGACCCGCCCACAAAGTTACTTGCGCTTCGCGCTTTGACACTTGCGTTTCAGATCGTTAAAATAGGGCCCTAAGAGTTTTGTGCTGAAATACAGCATGCTGAAGTACAACAACTGGCAAGTGAATTTACTCTTAGGTTTCATCACATATGAGACCAAAAAGGAGTGTCAAACTATGTTCACTCTGGTTCAGACTAAAAGGCACCAAAAATGGCCAAAGGCAACAACGCCTCCATTGTGGGTCGTCAGGCTTGTGAATATCGCCCCATCAGCGCAATCTGTTTGCCAAGAAACTTCAGAGTTATGCTGTACTGATTGGTTACTGTTTTCCAGTCCTGCTGTGGTGTTGTTAGTGCTCTCTAAATCTACTCATCGCCTTTCATCAGTCAGGCCCAGAGCCGCAGAATGCCTGCAGCGCTTTGCCTTGCAGACAGGGTTCAGACTCTCTCTTTTTTCTGCAGGATGTGTCACTCAAAGGCAGCCGGAATACAGATCCAGCAGCTTAGTGCTGAGGGAGTCTGACTCCAAGATCAATGAGAGGATGAATCTTCTCCACTGGCTCCAATACATTCAACATATTCTTACTGAGCCTAAATAGAATTAACAGTGTATCTGTAATGCCAAATTTGAGTTATAGGGTTCAATAAGGCCTAAACTAAATGGGGCAAATTCTAATGACAGTATAATTTTTACAAGGCTGGTTTACAAAACACAAAACACACACAAAAAAAAGCTGAAATAATAAGAATAATGTAAAATAAAAATTCAAGCAGCCGCAAAGCACACAATGGCGAATGCTGAAAGATAATAGAGTACTGAAGCTGTGACATCAAAACCCAGAAGATTAATTCTCCATGGGTTATCTCAAGATTTTTTTCATTGATTTTTATAATGATGTTTTTCAATTCATGAGTAAAACAAGGTCTGTGGTAAACATAACTTAACAATACTTCTTGTTTTGTTGAACATTGTAAAACTGCACACTCTCATAACCAGAAGTTACACACTTACATTTTTTAAAATAAACATAACTGCTTCAAAATTTTAATTTACAGTGTAGAGCACAATGTCTCATTGCAAATGTATTAGCAATTTGTATTTAACACAGGTCTAGTTTTACTCATTAATCAAAAAACCCCATTATAAAATCCCATCTAAAAAAAATCTTGAGGGAACCCGTGGCTTCTGAGTTTTGACATCACGACTGCAGCACTCTATAACTGAAAGGTTGCTAGTCCCCACCTCACAAGGAGCAAGCCATAACTATCATCAATAGTTTAAAAGGTATTTGTTGTTAAAGAGCTGGGCCTGTAACTAAAACGTTGTAGATGAAAACCCAGAAGTTAATTTATTTCAGTAATTCAACTCAAGTTGTGAAACTCGAGTATTAAATTAATTCAATGCACACAGACTGACGTAGTTTAAGTCTTTGGTTCTTTTAATTGTGATGATTTTGGCTCACATTTAACAATAACCCACCAATTCAACAAATGAGAATATAGTGACATGCCAATCATCTAATCAACTCAAAACACCTGCAAAGGATTTCTGAGCATTCAAAATGGTCTCTCAGTTTGGTTCACTAGGCTACACAATCATGGGGAAGACTGCGGATCTGACAGTTGTTCAGATGTTCAGAAGACAATTATTGACAGAAAAAAATGCACAACCAACTGAGAGAACCACAGTCTTATGATTGTCAAGCAAAATCGATTCAAGAATTTGAGTGAGCTTCACAAGGAATGGACTCAGGCTGGGGTCAAGGCATCAAGAGCCACTACAAACAGTTGTGGCAAGGAATTTGCTGAACCACAGATCATGTCAGAGGTGTCTTACCTGGGCTAAGAAGGAGAACTGGACCATTGCCCAGTGGTCAAAAGTCCACTTTTCAGATAAGAGCAAGTTTTGGAAGTTTGGAAACCAAGGTCCTAGAGTCTGGATGAAGGGTGGAGAAGCTCATGGCCCAAGTTGCATGAAGTCCAGTGTTAAGTTTCCACAGTCTGTGATTGATTTGGGGTGCAATGTCATCTGCTGGTGTTGGTCCATTGTGTTTTTCAAAGGCCAAAGTCACTGCACCCGTTTACCAATAAATTTTGCTTCCTTCTCTTGACCAGCTTTTTGAAGATGCTAAATTTGTCTTATGACGTATTCGGTTGGTTCATGGGTTTTTGTTAAATGTGAGCCAAAATCATCACAATTAAAAGAACCAAAAACTTGAACTACTTCAGTCGGTGTGCATTGAATTTATTTAATATGAGTTTCATAATTTGAGTTGAATTACTGTAATAAACAAATTTCTCCACAACATTCTAATTTGAGAAGCACCTGTAAAACATTTAAACATGTCGCAAGACGAGTGAGAACTGAGCACTGACGTCAAACTAGCCACAAATGGCGTCTTTGAAACTGAACATCAGTTATGCCATTCTTTAGTAAAAGGTACACTTACACTTATCCAGCACACGGGTCGTAGGGCCCTCCTTCGTGGTTGTTTTATTCATTAGAGGTTACCCCCCTTTCAGATTCAAATGGAAATAAAGTTAAGATTGAATGTGAAGTTTTAATGCTGCACTGTATGAAACTGTGGGATATTTATAATGCATAGGTTTAGGATGGCTTTTTTATGTGCCAGCATCTCACTGTATGCAGTGAATGACAATGGGCCAGGACTGGCAGAACTGGAGCGAGTGTTTAGAGAACAGGTCTGTGGATGAAGCAGCCTTCAAAGGCCTTGAGGCCCAGCTTCCATAATATCTCATTCCTTTTGTCCTCTCTCTCTCTCGCTGGCTCCCACTCTATAAACAGATGACGGTCTTTCCAAGCACTCTCAAAATGACACAATAAAAGGGTGCTTCATCAGGCCTTGCTTTCCCTGAACATCCAGTACACAAATGCACACAGCAGACACAGTCGTACACAATTCTATTTTATTTTATTCGTTTTTATTATTTTTTTAATGTGGTTGTATCTTTTTTCTCATCACTCTTTTCAAGTCTATTTTGGTCTTGTCTCAGAGTGAGGGGGAGGGTTGGAGAAATGGTGGGCTGCCCATTATAAGAGAGATTGAATTGATGTCCAGAGGAGATTGGATTGATGCACTGTCGATGGATGACCAGAAAAAAACATGCAAAATCCACATTTATCTGAGGTTTCTTCTGAGGAGCACAACATGCTGAGCAGAGATCAAATTGGGTGACAATCTTTCCTTACAAACTTGTTTCTCATACATTATTTCACTTTAAATTGTCTCACGTCTAAGTTTTACTTCAAATGTTCTGATACTTATTTCAATGTGTAGGGATCCGTCAAAAGAACTTGTGCCTGAAATCCCCTTGAGAGCGTCTGCATTGCTAGTGAAGAGCGTTTCGCCTTCATATACAAACCAGTCAGTGCTTTGGTTTGGTTTGCATCTTTTCTCTCAGGCTTAGTGTGAAATATGAAAAAGCTGCAGTCCTTAATGTTTGCAAAATAGGATGTGTCTGCATGAAATTCTTGTCAAAGAAACATTGTCCTAACTACTTCCTGAACCCCAGGAATTACCACCTACAAATCTGGGGGAAATAGTTGTAGCCCCAATCATAGCCCAGAGCCCTAAAATCTGATTGCTTGAAAGGAATATACAGTGAATAGGTTAACAATTGTATTTTAGATTATAGACCCATTTAACCACATTTTAGCAACCGCTGCAGGCTACCAAGACTCCTTGGAAATACACGCCACTACCTACATTTCTGCATAACTCAAAAAACATACCTATATGTATGTAAGAATTGAAATGGGAAGTTTTAAATAAATTTAGATTGTACGTGAGATATTGAGAGTGTAAGGGAAAGAAAAACGTGAAAAAATGGGGAGGGGGAGGAGAGAGAGGAGAGGAAGAGAAAAAGCGCATGAGGTAATCTGGTTGAACGATGTCGAGTCATAGTTAAGAGAAATGTTGAAATAAACACTGAGTTCTGAGCACAGAAGACTTGTCCTGACTCCTCTATCAAGTGACCACAACAGATACAGCACATAGCCAAGAACCCACGCATAATACTCAGTAAGCGTGAATTCCTCAAGACCCGGGAATCCGAGTATTACACTGGTGTCAAAGGTGGTTGGCTATTTTTATTTCTATTTTTTTTTTCTTTCGTATGGACATTTGCTGTTTGACTCTGAACAACGTAAAATAGCCACATTAGCCTGCAAGCATGTTAATATTACCCATAATATTTTACGTGCTATATTTTTGCAAGTTCGGATTACATGCCATATTTTTTTCTCTCTCTCTCCTCTCGCCGTTGCTCGCACATGCACACAAAATGTCAGATGGTGAGCATGATAACGTGGAACAGCCGCAAGCACCTAACGTGAGGGCTGGTACAAATTCACACATGCCCTTCAGAAATGCCCACCAGAATCGTTGCTTGACCAAAATTGAAGGTTAACCCCTGGATGGCAAGCCACATTAGAGCAATGTCTCCACTGGATAACGTTGGACCTTAATCCCTCCGGCACAAATAAGCAATTTGGTGGGCACCAGGGCGGAGGCGTTACCCCTTCCAATGCCGCCTTGACCTTCAATTCGATCTCCCATGTGAGTGTGGAGACCACCAATGTCTCAGGAAAAATGGACGGGCGTTCAGAGTGGACGGGCATTCAGACCGGTCAAAAATACGTGACAAAGATTCGGGTTTAATATTTTTGGAACCCGGGCGGTACGAGATAGTAAAATCAGAACGTCAGAAAAAAAGTGCCCACCGAGCCTGCCTGGAGTTCAACCTTTTGGCAGTGCTAATGTATTCTAAATTATTGTGGTCTGTCCATACAATAAGAGGAACCCCCGATTCTTCTAACCAGTGGCGCCATTCCTCTAATGCCATCTTAACTGCCAACAATTCTCGGTTACCAATATCGTAATTTCGTTCAGCATGAGATAAACGATAAGAAAAATAGCCCAGAAACCTCTGTAGGGCCTTACGGGAATCTGTACTTGGCCACTCTACCCCAGCCTAAACCTACTCGGTATCCATGCATATTCACTCAGTCGACACGATATACCCCAGAAATGGAATCGACTGTGCATGAAACTTGCATTTCTCCGCCTTGACAAAAAGCCCATTCTCTAGCAATCTCTGAAGCACTCGTCGGATGTGCTGCACATGTTCCTGGAGAGAAGAAGAAAAAAATCAATATGTCGTCCAGGTAGACATATATGAACTGATCAATCGTATCTCGCAGCACGTCGTTGATGAGTGCCTGGAAGACCGCTGGGGAGTTGGAAAGCCTGAAGGGCATGACCAAATATTCAAAGTGCCCTCTGGGGGTATAAAAGGTGGTCTTCCGTTCATCCCCTCCCTGATACGGACCAAATGATAAGCATTGCGTAAGTCCAGTTTTGTGAAAATCGACGCTCCCTGCAACCTCTCAAAGGCTGAAGACATCAACGGCAAAGGATAAGTATTCTTTGCCGTGATGTTGTTCAGTCACCGGTAATCAATACAAGGTAGCAGTGATCCATCGTTCTTCCGCACAAAAAATAACCCCGCCCCCGCTGGAGAAGAGGAAGGGCAAATGAACTTAGACAAATCCACTCTGTCTCCTCCTGTAACACAGACATAGACACAGACGGACATGCAGACACTAAACAAGACTCATGACATATTTTACACCAGGTAAGAATGGAGTTAGAGGACAAGTCTATTTTAGGGTTATGGAGGAGGAGCCAAGGGTGACCAAATTAAATTATTAAATTATATATTGGGCAATAATATTGCCAATATTGCATATACGTTGGGGTGTAATTTACAATGTAAATAGTCACAACAGTTTTATTTATATTACACTATAAACACATTTATGAGCAGGTAACACAACACCTGCCCCTAAACCTACCATTTGTCAATAAGACAATATATGAAAAGTTTGGTTCCAAAATGCAATAAATCCATTTTGATTAAATTATAAAAAAGAGTGGCAAGATGAAAATGTCTCAGGTTACGCATGTAACCATGGTTCCTCGAGGGAACCAGCTGCTGTGTCGGAGGACGCTTTGGGAACGCCCTTCAGCATGACCGGCTCTGAACCACGTGTGTAAACAGTCCAATGGATGATTGAGACGTCATAGGTGGGTGACGTCAGAGACCAGGAAGCTTGAAAGCAGGTGCGGCGAAGCCGGCATTTAGCCTCTAGGAATGAAACAAATGACAGTAGGGATGCAGCAAGTATGGCCCAGAGACACAGCATCTCATTCCCTCGAGGAACCATGGTTACATGTGTAACCTGAGACGTTCCTCTTCAGGAACTCTAGCTGTGTCAGAGGACGCTTTGGGAATAAGAATGCCCATGCCACCAGACTTTAAAATCTCTGCATAATGTGGAAGAGCACAGCTAAAGTGAGAGAAGGAGCCAGGAGCCTGACAAGTAATCAGGGACATCCCACCCAATGGCCAAACTTCAGAAGGAGTGAGTCTTGACCCCCAAGAGAGGGGAGATCAGAGGACTCAAGGCTTTAGAATAGTATTTTGATCCACCACTTAGCATAAACTTCTTCTGGCCAGAGGCCTCAGCCTCAGCACACCAATCTTTGATGTGGTTGAGTCATGAAAGTGTGGGGTGAGAGTGCAAGGCCAGGGGAAAAACTGGTTTTGGTAGGCTTTGCCCCCAAAAGCAAACCTCAGGAACTCCATATGTTGAGGAATGGTGAAGTAGCTTTAGGACCCAGACTCTGCAACACGAGGAGGGTCCACCTCAATGGCTCAATGTGTCTACTTCTGTTCCATTACCAGAGCCTGCTTGGGGCCCACCAGGGTGGGAAAGACCCTGTTGAATGATGTGGAGGAGAACCAAACTGGATTCTGTGGCTTCTCACTACAGTGTGCAGGACCTATTGAGACACGTTTGGTAGTAGTTTTCACGCTGCCAAATAGTCTACTTAGGGAATCAGCCTCCTGAGACTGATCTGTGGTGTCATCAGAGCAGTTAGCTTGGTGCCCTAAAGTGGCGCACCAGCAGAAGACGGCCAAACTAGCTGATCTGGAAACCTCCATGGAGGTCGCAAGCCTCTTACCACCTCTTTGTTTCCAGGCGGTAACTGAGAAAATTGCTCACCAGAGACTGCTGCATCCTGGAACATAAGCAGGGTTGGCAGAATGATCTCCTGAGGACACTGAGAAGAGACGGGCACCATGTAATGCGGTGTAAACTGCTCTTCTCCAGAGGGGCCTGCACTTCCGAGGTCCTGAGCCACAGCATCAGGACTCTCAAGGCTAAAGTCTCCTTTTAAAAACAATGGTCCTCAGACCTACGTCGTCTGCTAGGAAGACTAGACCAGAGCCTGCTCGGGGCTGGACCCAATGAAGCACACATGGCAGGGGCTCATGGCAGGGGCTCCCACACCCCCTTGTGACCTCCTCAGGGAACCAGTCTTCCGAGGCTGGCATCTGGTGCACCTAGAGCAGCTAGTTCAGTGTCCTGAAGCGGCGGACTGGCAAGGGATGACCGTACTAGCTGCTCTAGAGTCCTCCATAGAGGTAGCGAGCCTCTTAGTACTGCTACGTTTCTGGGCAGCAACTGAGAGAAGTATTCGCTGGACCACATGCACAGACACACTCCTCGGAGCAGTGCTTTATCAGTCATCGCTACCAAAATGAATTCATCGGGTCATCTTTTTAGTGCTATAAATTAATTACGCCAATAAAATAAAATTTAATCTTGAACAAGAACATTAACAACAATATTACATAGACCATATAAATAACAAAATTACATTTCCTTTACATTAACTTCCAAAAGTGCATTCATCTTTGCCATGTTACATTCATTTAGTTGTACATTCACTAGTGTTACGTGCTGTATTAACAAAAGCATAAATGGCATTAATAAAAACACTTACACTGATAAGCTATGCAATATCACAATTCATAATCGAATTTGATTCATCTAATGAATGCGTGATCTACTGTGTATTAAATGTTGCTCCATCTAAAGGCCATGATGGAGAATTACCGGTAGTATTAATCACAGAACTACAGACAAAATTTATTTAAAAACATATTAATATTCCAAGTCTTTTGAGACAAAACTATTAATTTGTCTTAGTCTGCTGTGAATCTCTTTCTGTGTGCTGTCTCTGTGAGCAAATTCAAAAAATGCCTTACGTCAGTCATTGGCTCTTGTGTGTCATGTGACCAATTACATCATGCTGTTGTGAAATGATTTTGGCTCTTGCGTCATGCTACAGAAGTATCTTTTTGAATGAGAAGTGATGTGAGCGTGTTAATGGAACGGGATCATTTTAAGCAATTAAAACCTTATATTTTACTTTCTTCTTTGCACAACGGGTATCGTATGGCTTCAGAAGACTTGGAATGCAATACAAAATATTTGTAATGCTTTCATACTGCTTGTTTATGGTTGGTTTTTGCAATAAATACCTGTGACTGTACTTTTATTTGCCTTTTACGTGTTTTATATTGTTCAGAAGTGGTTAGGTTAAGGGTAGGGGTGGGGTTATGTGCCCCAATGAAAGTATAAATGTATATAAAATTATTTATAGTTAATACAAATGCATGAAAACCATTAAATGAAGAGAAACAACCCAAAAAAATGGAGGACCATGTGCTTCGAAAAATGATGCTAAAGGGATACCTTGAGTGTCAAAAAGTGTCCCAAGGTGTCTTGATCTAGCATCAATATAGGACGAGTTGGAGTGAGACTGTGTTGCCTAAACACAAGCTAATCTGCTGAGCAGTAATGTGGGTCTTTTCAACATAGTACAAGAAGAATATAAATTTTTCCAGTGGCCTCAAAACATCACATAAAAGAGTTAACTATGGCTGGCTGCAGCTGGTCAATCTCTTCCAGTCTAAACAGACAGTATGAGCAACACCAAATTTAAAGTCAAAGGCAAGGGTTTGGAGTGCTTCACACTGGCAATGTTTGCATCCAGTTTGTTTTTACACAGATCCAGCTGACCAAATCTGAACAAGATCCTTCTCCAAGGAGCACCTCATTATGTATTTTCCCTGTTCATCCCTCAGAGTTTCTGAGAGAGGCAAAAAATTTGAAGTGTGTTTTTAACGCTGTGGATATCTTTGTTTGATGATATGAAGATCCCACTTATGTAAAGAGGAAGCTCTGGAGAGTTCTGGTTTTGGAAAACATGCCCAAGGGTTAAACTGTTGTTTTGATATAAAAATGAAATGGGAGCAGCATCATAATTCACAAATTACAGCAATTGTGATGTTTCATGGATAAAATGCTTGGGGATGCTAAGACCATAGCATAGAAACGCTAAATTTAATAACCTTCATAACCAGGAGGATTCTGGGAAAATGTTTTCCTGTTTTCCTGTTATTGGTGCATCTACATCTACAGCAGGCTGTCCGTGTGAGTGTGCATTTAGCTTCACTGAGAGAAGCCTTGCAGAATAAGTCCATTAAAACAAACATTTGAGCAGCAGCGCTGTGTGCGCCAGCCTTTCACACTCACTTGCCTCTTTGTTGCATTATTAATCTCCATGGAGATCCAGAGACATGAAAGTTTCCTAATTTCTAGTTGAGTTCATTCTAGCAATTTAGCTATGAATTGTTTGCAAGATGGTTGCCCCTGTGGGTGACTTCTTGCATGCACCGAAATCCATCTAGCTATACCTCTGGTTCCCAGCTCAACCATTGAAACAAAACACTGAAAAAAACATTGAAACTCTCTTAGAAGGACAAAAATACATTTCAACAAACAAATTTTAGTAATTTATCCTTTGGGGTTGGTTCCCATTTTTCACTGTCCTTCTTTTCATCCGCCTCCTGTCTTCCCAGACAAGCATCAATTAACTCCAAATGTGATGTGATGGACATAAAATAATGTTTGCCTGCTTCTGCTGCTATTTAAATGCAGTATGGAGGAGTAATAAATAAATCACTGGGCCTCTAATCTCTGTGATGCCCACTGAGTAGAGCTATGGTAAGACTGATGAAGAAACCATGTTCGTAAATTCTGTCTTAGTGGAAGGACAAGGGTGAATGTTGATTTCGGATGATAAAAAAGCGAAGTACATGACTGAGCACTAGAGGAGTCAGCAGCTCCAGAAAACAGTACTTCCACTAATGTCCTCACACCACCTCGTGTTTTATGCAATGCTACCAGCCATTTTGAAGAACTCATATTTAAGAAATATACATGTTTACGCAATCTCTTTGAAATGTGTGAATGTGTAATTCAGTTCATTATGATCTGTCCTTGGTCCTCAAAGGTATTACCTTTATCCGCAAACAGGACTGGGTTAAGTGGGCAAATATTTCCATGAAAAGTAAACTATCTTTATGTATCTTTAAAAAAGCAGTTCTGGAAAGTGCTAGCATCAGATCTCAGCCTGGAGAGAAATAGGACATGCTATTCTTCTAAATGAACATTTTCAGAAATTTGTTCTACTACTTGGGGGATTAAATGGATTGGGACAACAACAACAACAAAAAATTATTCCTCAAGTGGAAGTCAAGATTTCAAGTATATACATGGTCCAAAATTTACTTTTTCATTTCTTTGAATCTCCCATGTGATATGCCTGCAATTTAATCCACACTTAATCATGCAGGGCCTAATAAAGTGGCAAAATTAGAGACACATGAGTAGTCAGTTTATTTTCATGCCCAATTCCATTTTTTATTCCCAGTTGGGTCTTGGCAAGTGCTCAAAAGCGCAAATGCATCACATCTTAAAAGCCATCCATATGATTCCTGCACTAAGTCTAAAGAAGTCGTATGGTAGTTTTGTGTGTAGAACAGATTTAAATTCAAGTCCTCATTCCCTTACATTTGAATTCAAAAGAGTTCATTAGAGAATTACCAACGTCTGCTTTTTTTTTTTAGTTGGAGCTTTTCAATATATAGAAAACGTTTCTCCAAAGAATTAGATTTACTTACAAACAGACTCAATTATTAGATCGCAGCAGTTACAGCTCAATGGAGAGGAAGATTTTCAATTAAAAGCTTAAATTTTTTTCTGTTCCTCACTTAAAACTATTGTATGACTTTAGATGACGTCATTTAGCTATTTTATAGTTATTTATGGTGCTTTTGCATCCTTTTTTAAAGGTCCCCTTCTTCGTGATTCCATGTTTTAAACTTTAGTTAGTGTGTAATGTTGTTGTTAGAGTATAAATAATATCTGTAAAATGTTAAAGCTCAAAGTTCAATGCCAAGCGAGATATTTGATTTAACAGAATTCGCCTACAAAAAACGACCCGTTTGGACTACAGCCCTCTAGTTCCTGCAGGAATGACGTCACTAAAACAGTTTTTTTGACTAACCACCACCCACATGAATTCACAAACAGGGGGCGTGGCCTTGTTGCGCTCCGACGGAGAAGAAGGAAGAGCTGTTTGTTTTTGTCGCCATGTCGTTGAAACGCATCTCATCTCTGAGTCCAATCACCTTTGTTTGGGCTTCCCAGGAACGCTGTACTTGGAGATTAATGGTTACAATTTATTTTTAACTCGGTTCCTGAACATAATGCACATGTAAAACTATGTGCAGCTCATTTTGCTGAGGACAGCTAGCTGAGGACAACTTTCTCAATCTCAATCAGTTTAATGCTGGATTTGCACAAAGATTATTCTTGAAAGATGGAGCAGTTCCCTCTTTGTCTGGAGAAGGCGTTGTTTATGGACCACAACTGGTAAGTGTATTTTATTATTTAAGTTGGTGCGTTTAACAGTTTCTGTAACTTATTACACAAAGGGCAACGCTGTTTAGCTTCGTTAACTAGATGTTAGGGCTGTGCAAAAAAAACGAATGCGGTTTTCATGCGCATCTCGTCAGTAAAAACGCTCCTGTGACTATAAATACATCTCCAGCACGTGCACTCTAGCCCAATAGCGTTACCAGGAGGGCAGCCTGCTCTCAGCTGCTGTCGAATCACTACACAGGAACCGCTGGCCCAATCAGAACTCGTCACGTATTTCTGAAGGAGAGGCTTCATAGAACAAGGAAGTCATCAGCCCGTTTTTGTGACAGTAAGAAAAGCAGTATACAGATAGGTGAATTGTGTGAAAAATACTGTGTTTTTTTACACGCGAAACATGAACACATGTTATATTGCACATTGCAAACACAATCAAAGCTACAAAAAAGCGCGTAAAACGGGACCTTTAAGCTTAGAGACGCAAGAAAAAGGGCAAAACAACATTTCTTCTTTTTTGTTCCATAGAAGTAAATCATAAGATTTTGAAATAACAAAATAATAAATAAATGATAGAATGATTGTGGCTGATCCTACTTAATTTTGCATGTAGTCTACTCATTCCTACTCAAATGTGATTCAGAATTTAAAACAACAGATCTGCATGTCAACCTCCCACTGTAAACTCACCCCAAAACCACCTGTGGTTTTCACCCACTGCACGATTACAGAATGAGCCAAATCATTAAAAATGGATGAGGTGCGCAAGCTCAGCTTTTAAAGCATCCTCTGGGGGCCATAACAACAACTTCCTCTGTAGAAGAAAGGCTGTGCAATGAGTCCGAAGAAAGCGGTGTGATAACAAGACTGCAAAAAGATGCTATGCTTGCATTCAATACTAATGTATGTTATCTTGATGTTATTCTTTAGTGGATCGTTCAATAAAAAATAAAAAAAGATTTAAAAACTATATTCCAAACCTGTTTGGAATTTTGAACACTTGTCTACTATTCCAAAACAATGCTTATTCTTTTCAGACATTTTTTCCCCTTATAGAACAATGCTGAATCACCATAAGATTAAATCTTACATAAGCAATCTTTAGAAAATATAATAGTGATACATAGGGATGAGTAATCATGAATATAAAAATAATTATTCCACAATGCATAACTATGTCTAATTTCCCCTGTGATGCTAAGAGTTTTGCGTCAGGAAACAAACCCACCATAGCTCGAGGGCAGGCTGTGTTTATTGAAGGGCTGATGTAACGGATGGGTGCTAATAAAGACACTGGCTTTGAGGACCGATTTCAAGGCCAGATGAAAGCTGATGGGATTCCTCCTTTCCAGCCAACGGATGAATTGTTTCTGGGTTGAAGTAAGACACACTTGAGTTCATCTTTCTTCATCCGGGACTACACACCACACAGATGTCAAACCCTGCCACTTCAACTAGATTGAATTTGCACTTGAAACATAAGGTAAGGTAATAAGTAATTTCTTTATATGAAATGACACTTGTAAACTATGTATTTAACACAACAATGTGAATCCAGGACAGGTTGAATATGCTATAAACTACTAGCATATTTAATTACACTTTATGTATTAACAGCTGTTGTGTTAAAAAAAATGATTGAAATGGGACATATTAATTGGCTGCCCCTTATTTTAAAATCTCTTACAACCTTTAGTTTGCATTTCATCTTGATCATGCTACTTTCAATATATGCTGCTTTTGTCATGATTTATGATGCTTTTGCATTCCTTTTGAAGCTTGAAATTCTTTGTCCTCATGAGGAGTTGCTTAGAAAAGAGCAACTAATACTTTTCCCTTTGTGTTACACAGAAGAAAGAACAGGTTTGGAATGACAAAAGGATTAGTAAGTGCAGAAGTGCAGGTGTCACGCTGTGTTATAAAACACAAAGGCTCCTGTTTTGATATTATTTTTGTAATGCAATGTAAATTCCTGTTGATTTATAGCATGTTTTTGGTTTTGAGTTGGGGTCATGTCAGTGAGAAAATATGGCAGATACCATGGATGTAGCATCTGTATCAATGGTAAAATTGTTAAAATTCATAATTTTGTAGATGTAGAGTAAAAAAAAAAATCTTGAATTTTAGGTAGAAGTAAATCATGATTTGAATGCACTTGACGTCCTTATATAGTCTTAATAAAGTGCTTGCAATTAGATCCACAAACCAACTTCTTCTCCTTGCCACCAGCAAAACATTACAGTTGCAAGAGTAATCAGTATTTTTGTCATTTTTTTAAGAAAGTTAAATTGTAAAAGACTGTAAATTGTATACATAAAAAATGAAATTTTGGGAACTTCAAAGCTACCCCTCAAATTACCTCAAAACTAAATGACATAAACTAAGTCCACAAAGCTCTTTCAGGACACACAACAAATGTGTGACTATTCATCCCAAGAAGGAAACTCATCTGCGTGGTGCACTCTGCTTTGGTTTATACATATCCTCATAATTGCTCATTATATACTACATAATCGCCCTGGAAAATGGTTTTCTGTTGTCTTTTAATTGCAGTGATGAGTTGGGCTTCCAGAAAGCTCTTCTCTAGGGATACACCCCCTTCTTTTTCCACCAGCCTCCCTGCCATTTCTTCCTCTCTGAATGATACTGGAACATAAAGATATTGCACAGCTATAGTTTACCTGTATGTAGGGTTTAGTTGTAATTGGACCATAAAATAAAGTGTGACCATAATATTAATAATAATACATTTCTCTCTAACAGCCATAAGATCAGATATCAAATCAGATGAATGTATAATATGACACATTTGCTTTGAATTATTTTTATTGTGATATTTGATTATTTTGATGGTACCCTTCAGACAGCTGTTGATAAGTAACTCCATACCACCTACATATCAACTAGCGGTCACTGGAGTATTAGTATTTCTGCTACTGTAAATATATGCTAAATGTCACGGACAGAAGAGGGAGACAACAGGGTATGCAGGTAAGTAGATGTTTATTGGAATTATGGAGCCAGAAGATGGTATCACACAATCTTGCAGAGGAATAGTTGAGCTGAGTGGGATGTTAAGAGGATGACTTGAAGATACTTGCTGTACAGATGAAGGGTGGACACAGGAGGAACTGACAGGACATGGATGACAGATGGTGGTAGGTAAGCAGGATGATCAGACATTCAGGTATTCAGATGATTCCAATAGTAGCACAGAGAGTAGAGTCGGTGATTCTCTGACGAGACCAGACAGAGAGTGAAAGGAAGTGTGGGCTTAAGAAGTGGCAGTGATGAGTGGGTGCAGGTGTGGTGACTTCAGTAATCTGGTGATATTGAGCGGATGGGCGGAGTCAGGTGATTGGACTCTGATGGTGTGGCAGGTGTTACTGGTGACTCCGTGACAGTACCCCCCCCCCCCCGACGCCTGCGTTACCCGTCGACGGGGTCGGCCTCAATCTCTTGGCGCAGGGTATTTGGGATGGGAGTTGTGGAACTGGGTGAGGAGGGATGGGTCCAGGATGTCGTCCCTAGGGACCCAAGAGCGTTCTTCGGGGGCCACATCCCTCCCAGTCTACCAGATACTCCAGGAGACAGCCCCGACGATGGGAATCCAGGATGTCCTGCACACGGTGAATTGACTCTTCCTCTGTGACTTCGGGAGGAGGAGATACGTCAACACCATCAGGTCCTGGGGAGGGAGAAACAAGAGGGTCAGTGAAGGGCTTTAACAGTGAGACATGAAATGATGGTGTTATCCGGTAGTGTGAGGGAAGTTGAAGATGGTAGGTGACCTCGTTGACCTGCCTCTCGATGGTGAAGGGACCTATATAGCGGGGACTCAGCTTTCAACAGGGCAGGCAAAGACGGATGTTTCTGGTGGAGAGCCAGACCTTTTGACCTGGTTGGTACTGGGATGTATCTCCTCTCTTGGTGTCGGCCTGGCTCTGGTGTCTTCGCGCTGCTCGCTGGAGATAGATGTGTGCTGAGTCCCATACCCTCTCACTCACTTCGAACCAGGTGTTGACCGTTGGGACTTCTGACGGCTCTCCTGACCAGGGGAAGGGAGGAGGATAGCACCCGAGTATGCACTGAAACGGTGTTAAACTGGTGGTGTCTTGGCGTAGTGAGTTCTGTGCATACTCGGTCCATGGGAGGAAGCGGTTCCAGCTGCCTTGGTTCTGGTGGCAGTAGGTTCGCACGTATCTTCCGACTGATCTCCTGAATCTTGCGCTCAGTCTGACCGTTGGATTGAGGATGGTACCCCGAAGATAGGCTGACTGAGACTGAGAAGAAAGCATGCCAGATTCGGGAGATGAATTGGGGACCTCTATCTGATACAATGTCTTCTGGTAGACCAAAGTGACGGAATACATGGTGGAATAGTGGTTTGACAGTTTCAAAGGCAGTGGGAAGACCTTTTAATGGGATGAGTTTGCATGCCTTGGAGAAGCGGTCGACCACGACTAGGATACCAGTGTGTGAATCTGAAGGTGGGAGATCAGTCATAAAGTCGACACCCAGATGGGACCATGGACGACATGGTATGGGCAGTGGCTTCAGCTTCCCTTCGGGGAGTCATCGTGGAGTATTGGAGATGGCACAGACTGAGCATCCACAAACGTACTGGGAGACATCCTGCGCGATGGTGGGCCACCAGAACCGGTTACGAAGGAGCGAGAGGGTTCACCGGCTGCCTGGATGTCCAGAGCCCGGAGACGTTTGAACTGAGTCTATGAGGGACAGGTGTAGTGATGATGGAACATATATCCTTCCCTCTGGACCTCTCGGCGGAGCTGGCTCGGAACGGGTGGCTTCGCGGATACGATCCTTCATTGACCATTTGATGGGACTAACGATAATGGCTGGATGGAGTATAGCTTCTGGAGGTGATACTTCGGGTTCAGGCGCATAAAGACGGGAGAGGGCATCTGCTTTAAGGTTCTTGCCTCCTGGTCGATATGTAACTCGGAAGTCGAAACGAGTGAAGAAGAGGGCCCATCGGGCTTGGCGAGGATTTAGACGTTTGGCTTCTTGAAGATATTTGAGGTTACGGTGGTCCGTAATGACTTCGACTTGATGGTGTGCTCCCTCCAGCCAGTGTCTCCATTCTTCGAAAGCCATCTTGATAGCCAGAAGTTCCCAATTACCGATGTCGTAATTACGCTCCGCCGGGGACAGTTTCTTGGAATAGAAGGCACATGGATGGAGTACTGGTGGCTTCCCCTGCTGCTGTGATAGAATAGCTCCCACCCCGGTTGAAGAGGCGTCCACTTTGACCACGAAGGGAAGGTCCGGATTGGGATGGACCAGGATGGGAGCCGAACAGAAGGTGTTCTTCAGTTGTTGGAAGGCTTGAGTGGCAGCTGAGTTCCAGGACAGGGACTTGGGCCAATCCTTGAGGAGAGAGGTGAGTGGTGAACTGATGATATTGTATTGATGAATAAAACAATGGTAAAAGCTTGCAAATCTTAAGAATCTCTGGAGGTCTTTGACGGTGGTGGGTTGTGACCAGTTCATGATGGTGTCCACCTTCCTCTGGTCCATTTGGATCCCTTGTGGGCTGATGACATAGCCAGGGAAGTGAACAGTGGAACGGTGGAACTCACACTTTTCCAACTTCAGGAACAACTGATGATCTCTGAGTCTTTGCAGGACTTGACAGACGTGGTGATGGTGTTCAGTTAAGCTCTTGGAGAAGATTAAGATGACATCAATATAAACGATCACGAATTGATGCAGAAACTCACGGAACACTTCGTTCATTAAGGCTTGAAATACAGATGGAGAGTTGGACAGCCCATAGGGCATAACAAGATATTCATAGTGCCCTGATGGAGTAATGAAAGCAGTTTTCCACTCGTCGCCTCTTCGGATGCGTATGAGATTGTATCCACTTCTGAGATCCAGTTTGGTGAAGATTTTAGCTCCACATAGTTGTTCCAGAGCGGTTGGGACCAGAGGAAGGGGAAAGCGGAATTTGACCGTTTGTTCATTGAGTGCACGGTAGTCAATGCATGGCCTCAAGCCTCCATCCTTCTTTCCCACAAAAAAAGGTGGATGCAGCAGGGGAAGTGGATGGTCGAATGAACCGCTGTTGTAAGGCTTCCTTGATATACTCATCCATGGCCTTCTGCTCCGGGATGGACAGTGGATAGATCCGGCCCTTGGGTGGTGTGGCTCCAGGCAGCAGGTCAATGGCGCAGTCCCATGGCCGATGAGGTGGTAACTGTGTCGCTTGTTGTTTGCTGAACACTTCCTGGAACGCCCGGTACTCAAGGGGAATCTCTGTTGGATGGCTGGATTCTGGACTTTCAATCGACGTGGAGTTGAGGTGAAGATGAGAGGAAGAGGGGGAATCAGGAGAGGGTTTCTGATGACAGATCTTGATGACAGGTAGTAGACAAGATAAAGAGCAGGATTCACCCCATTGCATAATTTCCCCAGTGGTCCAGTTGACTTGCGGGGAGTGTTCTGACATTCATGGACATCCCAGGTTGATATCCGTGGTGGTGTGGGAGGCATAGGGTGCGCAGCGGGTTGGTCCAGAGCACAGGTGGTGAGACGTTGAGAGATGGGAATGGTGCGCTGAATGAAGTTCTCTAAGCTGATGACATCATCATAAACTGCCACTTGATGGCGGATGGTAGGATTCAATCCTTGACGAAAGCAGGTGATAAGAGCAGTTTCATTCCATCCACAGTTGGCTGCTAGAGTGCAGAAATGTAAAGCATATTCACTCACGGTCAACTTTCCTTGACGAAGGCGGTACAACTGATCATGGATGGAGAGAGCGGGGGTGTTGAGGCCAAAAACTTCTTTGAAGTGGGTGGTAAAAGCCTCCCATGAGCGAGTGAGGGGGCCATTTGCTTCCCAGATTGACTGAGCCCATTGGAGAGTGGGACCAGAGAGGAGGGAGATCAAACAGGCGATCTTAGTACGATCAGTAGGGAAGGCATGTACTTGCATCTCAAAGTAGAAAGAACATTGTAGTAGAAACCCGCTGCAACCCTCCGCCTCACCGGTGTACGTTGCAGGTCGGGCCATGGGACTGTGAGAGGCAGGCATTGAAGGAGAGTGAAGATGACGTGGATCACCAGCTTGTGCTTGCTCGGGGAGAGAGACCCGTGAAGGGTCCTCTTCCAATCCAACGGCTCTTTGCATACAGTCGGTCCGGTCTTCTGTCATGGACAGAAGAGGGAGACAACAGGGTATGCAGGTAAGTAGATGTTTATTGGAATTATGGAGACAGAAGATGGTATCACACAATCTCGCAGTGGAATAGTTGAGCTGAGTGGGATGTTAAGAGGATGACTTGAGGATACTTGCTGTACAGACGAAGGGTGGACACAGGAGGAACTGACAGGACACCATCCGTGTCCTGTCAGTTCCTCCTGTGTCCACCCTTCGACAGATGGTGCTAGGTAAGCAGGATGATCAGACCTAATAATCTTTGGACTGAGGCATCTAGAGAGAACCGCAACTCTCCAGGCCTACTAATACACAAACTCTTACACATATACAGATATGCACTCACCTCCCCACCCCCATCCCTCGCCTTCACCACTTTGTACCACCAGTCTGTCAAGCGGGTCCGTGACCAGCGCCGTCTAGCTGCAGGGTAGGATGGCTGCTGCCTGCACTGGATTACCTCGACCCCCCAATTTCCGTCCCCAGTTGCAAAGTCGTGTGTTTATGGTGTATGTGGTTTTGTTGTTGAGGTGTTTTTTCATGTTCCCATACTGTACTCCCAAAAGGAGCATAGTATGGGTGTTGATTTTTTTTTCTCCTCACTTTCCTAATGCTATGCTGTATTTCTTCCTCAATGCCCTGTCTTCCTGTTCTGTCTACCCCATTGTATGTATGTTGTGTATCTATGGACAGGTTGATGGCTAATTTCACTGGTACTTGTGACTATTGACAAAAAGATTCTCCAAGACTGACATTGGCCATGCCTGAGCCAGTGTGTTTTGGGTGTTTCATAAGTGTTTACAGTCATAAGTCAAGAGAGTCCTAATTTATAAAAAAATACATAAAAAATTAAAAGGTTCTCATACTTGCTCTGAGTAACCCAAGTATTATTAGTAGTAAATCATGTTTAACTTATCTGACACTACTAATGAATCATTTAAAGAAAGACTATAGGGAGCTGATGTCTGTTTAGTTGACTACAGGTCATGACTTGTGGTGGGCTGACATCAATATTTGATGTAAACCAGAGAGTCAGTCACATAAATGTCAGCAGACATCCCCCTCTGAGGAAGATATTTCACATTTTCAGGCCTCTGTGAGTATGTGAAAGGCTGTAGTTTTTGCCTTGTGCTCAGAGAAATTGTTAATATTGAAACTTATTTATTTACGGCACACTTCACATCGAAGCGTACTGGATTCTGCATGCTTTTGAAATGTCAATTTGATTTCATCCAAGTATTGCTGCCTCTCATATTATTTTATCTTAGGAATGGAAAACAAGATTCACAGGTGGACCATGATTATACATTATAAAGAAAGAGGATTTATGTTCAAAGTGCTTTTGTCACGTCTGAATCTGCTGTTTTCAACAGAAGAGATATTTAGATAATCTAAGCTGTCTGTGTTCTTGAGAAAAAATATTGCTATGGAGAATGCAGGTGATCTCTTGAAGTGCTTTATTTCTTCAATGTGTTTCATCTGCCTTCCCACTTATTTTCCTTCAGTGATTGACTGTGCACAATCCTCTGATTACACAGCAAAGAAAAATCTCTGCATGACTCCGGTGGCACTGGTGCCTTATAAAATATTCATATACATGTCTGAGTTGCTTTGTTGGCCAGTATTCTGACATTGGGACGCTGTGAAGGGTTAGTTCACCGAAAATGTCAGTTCTGTCATTGTTTATTCACCATCGTGTCATTTTGAACCCACATGGCTTTCTTTCTCCAGAAGAACACATTTCGTTCACAATTCCATACATTCAAATTGCAGTTTGCCTGGTTATGAGACAAATGAAAAATATGATGGTGAAACAGCAGGGTTCCAACAAAGTTATGATCCTGTTCATTTTCTACATATGGAATTATGTTTCAACTTTTCAAGACAGACTTACTATGAGCTCAATGATTGTTAAAGGAATAATTCATCCAAAAATGTAAATTCTGATCAAATTCACTCACCCTAATATTTTTCCAAAACTGTATGAGTTTCTTTCTTCTGCTGAACATAAAAGAAGATATTTTGAAGAATGTTGGTAACCAAAAAGTTGATGATAGCCATTGATATTCATTGTATTTTTTTCATCCAATAGAAGCCAGTGCCTAGAGTCAACTGTCTGGTTACCAACATTCTTCAATATATCTTTTTGTGTTCAACAGTTTAGAAAAACTAGAAGAAATTCATTTTTACAGTCTATAAAATTAGATATAACATGCCACTGTAAAAAATGACTGTGATTTTAACGGTAAAGAACTGTGAAAATGCTACAGTACAAACCTGTTTACTGGTTAACGGTAATTTCCTGTAAACTTTACAGGAAAAAAACGTAACCTTACGTTCCCAGAATTCTCTGCGTTGCGTTTCAAATTTTTATTGAATTCTATGTTTTTTCTTTGAAATAACTATGTTTCTTAATTTTTTCTCATCTGTTATGTTTATTGGGTTTGTATGTTACATAAAATGTTGTTAAATTAATGTTTATTGCATATTTCAGTTTAATGAGTCTCACCATGATGGTGTTTAGTGCTTGTGTGAATGACACTTTGCACCTTCTATGTATCTTATTATTTAAAAGCTGCTTGTTATGGGCTTTGTTTCACCACATGACTCTCATCACCACCTGCTTTTGGTGGTTACCAGTGTAATGCAAAGGTACAAAACAGATTTCAGTGATTCAATAAGTTCGTATATTAATGGTATTAAACTGTAAATATAAAGTAAAACCGTTAAACCTTCAACAGTGTAACTGTATTTTTTACGGTATAAAACCGTTAAACCAAAAACGGTTTTACCATATTTTTTAGGGTATAATTCTGGCAAACACAGCTGCCGGTTTTTTACCGTATATTTTACGGAATATTTTTAACAGTGTGAACAGCAATATAGTACATATGGACTATTTCCTAGGATCTTGACAAGCCTGGTCACTAAATACGTAAGCTGGGAGGAGTTTGATCTGGATCCAACCACACCCCCTGGATCTTGTATTCTGCAGTGAGAACCATCTCAGGCAGAGAGCAGCAGCTCATTTGCATTTAAAGAAACACACACGAAAACAGCATGTTTTAGATCCCATCCAAAAATTGGAAATTTACAACATGGAAAAAAAATGATGTTGTGTTTTAAAATCTGAAACTTTAAACCTGAGCTAAGACTTATATTGTATCTTTAAAAAGGGCATAATATGAACTTTTAATGTGTCACTGTTTTAAAAATGTTAATTCATATATTTTTTTTTCTTCTACTTCCTTTCAAAAAAAAATTAATAATTAAATCTTACTAACTCCAAACCTTTGAATAATAGTGTATTTGCGGGGCGGCACGGTGACTGGATAATTCATGATAGATTTGATTGTATTTATTTATTTGTTCATTTTTATTAACCAAACAGATGCTCCTGGGAATGCATACATTTATCAAATATATACTCTGAAACTCTAACCCTAACACAAAATCTACTCACTACTGAAAAAAAAAAGTTAGTTAGTTACTTTCCAGCAGTACATACTACATAGTAAGTGGCGTGTGCTGTTAAGAGCACAGCCTTTTTCTCTCTCTCTCACACACACACACATGCACTCAAACACACCCTCAACCAAGCTTGACACACTGTGCCCAAAAGCATTGCATCATGTCTTTGTTGAGATCTCTGGGTCTCTAATCCAAATCTCACTCGAAACAACCCAGCATTTGCAGAACGGCAGCACCCTCAGGAACTAAAAGGTTATTTGATCTTGTTCTTTCTCAAATAACCCCAAGCAAATTCATATGTATATTGTAGGAGTTCATCTTAAGAGCGTCTGACAAAAGCCAAGAATGAATGTTTGAATACAAATAATCTTTTAACAGATGAGATGGTCGTTGAAAATTTACATAATCAAATTGACAGTACAGCCACTGGGGACAGTGATTGGAGGAAAAATTGCAACAAACAGGAGCCCATCCCTGTCTACCTGTCATAGTTTGGATGATTTTGTTCTGCTGTAAATGAGAAGGCATCAGTATGTTGTGTGCATCTGTGAATTTGAGTCACATTTGTGACGCAGAGCGCTGATGATCATAGGTCGTGACAATACACACGCGACACCACAGGGCTGTTATATGACACAGATAAATGTCAACAGATTAATTCCTCAGATGTGAAGTCAGATGGAAGACCCCGGGGCCACTTTTGCAGAGATGCTTCACTAACTTCAGACATTATGTGCTTACATAAAAAACATTATAAATACATGCAGCTAATCTCAAGCAAACATTTAAGTAGCTGACTTAAAATTGCTAAACGATATCTTCAGACTTGACAGTGTGCTGTAATTGAATGTCATGAACATGAATGAAATATAAGAGCTGTTGTGGAGGAGAATATTTTTAGTGAATAATGAGTTACAGTTATGTCTGTTCAAAACACAAATTTATGGTATGTCTACAGAAGACTTGGAGTTTCTCACATACGTTGTCAAATTACTCATTTATGGCATTTTCATGCTGCTTTTTGCCATTTTTAGGTGGTTCTTCAAAATATATTGGTTTGTTCACATGGGAAAACCATATATGGACGTAATATTTGGTGGTGAATTTTGAAGTAGACAGACAAAACATTTTCTGTAAAACATAGAGGTTTGGACAACATGACGGTGACTGACGTTGTTAGTTTGCCAAGAAACTGATAAGTTGTGTTGAATACTAAGCTTCCAGCAGCACCTGGATCAGAAAGGAAAAACAAGAACCAGAGAGAAACTCAAATGTTTTTGTGTTCGTTTTGTTTTTCAATTTGGGAGGAGTCACAGGAGAGGTCGCAGCCTCCCGCTGCGTGTTTCTCAATGAACATGGAAACTGTCACCAAACCCGTGACCCAAGCCGCCCAGCACAGTATTACTGCCAGCAACAGGCCATTAAGCCTCTGCCTCTGAAGCCGCAGAGGAGGAAGACAGCAGCCACATATAAACTAGGTGTGATAAAAAAAAACATCAACATCAGTTCACACACTGCCCCGAAATATAACTGGAGATTTAAAACAAACTGTTCACCCTACAGAACTCAGCCTTATGACATCCTATTTGTATGATTTACTTTCTTCAGTGGAACAAAAAAATAATATTTTGAACAATCTTCAGGTAGAACTGAAAATACACTTTAAAAAAAATAATAATATTAATTATCTAATTTGTTCCAGCCTTTTTTTTCTCACATTATATTATTTAAGTGATATTATATATCACACATTTTGATTTAATATTAATCAAAAGTACTTATTTTCCCAAAGACAATAGCATTTGTACAAAGTAATGAAAGCTCATCAAGATGCTAAAATGCCCTTTCTTTCCAGTCTACAGTAGGTGATCCGCTAACCGGATACCTTCAGCTTAAATACAAAAGCTTTATTACATTTTTTTTTTCTCTTACTTAATAAAGAGCAATGTTTTAAAATCTTCACATTGTGATTCATTAATTCATTATTAGATACTGTCAGCCAAACAAGAGGTTTTAAACATAAATTCAGTTTAAAACAAGATGTTCATTTCAGTTTGCATACTTTACATATATTTGGGCGGGTCCTTTTTGTCCTGCACGTGTCCTGGCTGGGATTTCTAAGTTGTTTAAAATATCCTGGTTTTATTTCCCTTTGGTTTTATTTGATTTGGTGATAAATAAGCAGATTGTAATTACTAATGTCTCAAAAAAATTACATCACAAGTAGAAAAAGTTGGTAAAAATTTAAACTTACACACAAACTGACCACCAAACGCAACTTTCAGATGCCCTCTTTACTTTCATGAAATCTAATGCACAGGATTGTGGGATATCAAAGGCTGCGAAAGATACATCTGTGCTGCCTTCAAAAATTGTTCCAATAAAGAAATCTCTGTGATCTGATCATTGGATTCGGTAAGGCCTTGTTGCTTTCCTACCTCTGGAGGCAGCATACTTCAGCTTTCAAATGCATCCCATATGTAGGCCTATGTGTATTTGCATTGCTCTTTGACCATTCTCTATAAATCCCACATTCACGCCACGCCACGACTGGTGCCTGCACGCTATTGGGCAAACTGATTTTCAGTTACCTTGAGCAATGAGAAAAATAATAGGTAAACAAAGCCCAAACCCAGACATTTTAGGCAATAAAAAAATATGGAAAAAGAGGACATATTGTAACCATATAGTTTAAACAGTGTGGCAATTGTGTTCACACAAGAAGACCACTTTAAATACCCATGTGATGCAATTTTTTTAAGTGAATAGTACATAATTTAATACATAACATTCCAATTTGTAAAACTAACGGAATGCATAGTCGATATAAAAAACTGGATGATGAGTAGTTTCTTACTGCTAAATTCTGGAAAAAAAAAAACAGATGTGTTAATTATAGGACCTAAAAACTCTGGATGGAATAACCTAGAACACTGTCTAAGATTAGACGGCCTTTGCGCTCAATGTCAAATGCAGAAATGTTAATCCATGCAATTATGACCTCAAGGTTAGATTATTGTAATGCTTTATTGGGTGGTTGTTCTGCACGCTTGGTAAACAAACTACAGCTAGTCCAAAATGCAGCAGCAAGAGTTCTTACTAGAACCAGGAAGTATGACCATATTAGCCCGGTCCTGTCAACACTGCACTGGCTCCTTATCAAACATCGTATAGATTTTAAAATATTGCTTATTACTTATAAAGCCCTGAATGGTTTAGCACCTCAGTATTTGAATGAGCTCCTTTTACATTATAATCCTCTACGTCCGCTACGTTCTCAAAACTCAGGCAATTTGATAATACCTAGAATATCAAAATCAACTGCGGGCGGCAGATCCTTTTCCTATTTGGCGCCTAAACTCTGGAATAACCTACTTAACATTGTTCGGGAGGCAGACACACTCTTGCAGTTTAAATCTAGATTAAAGCCCCATCTCTTTAACCTGGCTTACACATAACATACTAATATGCTTTTAATATCCAAATCCGTTAAAGGATTTTTAGGCTGCATTAATTAGGTAAACTGGAACCGGAAACACTTCACATAACACCCGATGTACTTGCTACATCATTAGAAGAATGGCATCTACGCTAATATTAGTCGGTTTCTCTCTTATTCTGAGGTCATCGTGGCCACCAGATCCAGTCTGTATCCAGATCAGAGGGTCACTGCAGTCACCCGGATCCAGTACGTATCCAGACCAGATGGTGGATCAGCACCTAGAAAGGACCTCTACATCCCTGAAAGACAGTGGAGACCAGGACAACTAGAGCCCAGATACAGATCCCCTGTAAAGACCTTGTCTCAGAGGAACACCAGGACAAGACCACAGGAAACAGATGATTCTTCTGCACAATCTGACCTTGCTGCAGCCTGGAATTGAACTGCTTCATCTACAGCGATACTGATGACTTGATTGTAAATAAATGCACAGACACTATTTAACTGAACAGAGATGACATCACTGAATTCAATGATGAACTGCCTTAAACTGTCATTTTGCATTATTGACACACTGTTTTCCTAATGAATGTTGTTCAGTTGCTTTGACGCAATGTGTTTTGTTTAAAGCGTTATATAAATAAAGGTGACTTGACTTGACATAATGGTTAATGTAATAATTTACAAAAAGGTTTTAAAAAAGTTTAAGTTTAAAAACACAACTTAGTTATTATTTTTGTTATTTTAGCATATGTACAAGACAAACCATTCGGTGTACAGTGTTTGGGGATATGTATTTTGACTTTGGGGGACCAATTAAAAGGTTGAAATCCATCATACCCAGAATTAACTTTCCTTAACCTTTTTACGTTTAACGTACTGTTGTCAAAGGGGGTTACCGTGGTGTGTGATTCATCTTGGACACAAGCTAAGATGAAGTATATGTTATCTCAACAGAACATTAGGGTTAAATTGGCCATGAAGCGGTTATTGGCTGAAATGGCAGTTTATAAAAGAGTTCTCTGCATCTGCTCAGAGCACTGTTTATTCAACGCGACATTAACGGACGGCCAGGAAAAGCCACGGCAATATAATTTACAAGTGTGACAAGCGCGAGTTAAGTGACGTAGATGAAGCTCAGTCAATCCGCGCGCTCCTCCAGCTGAGCCAAACTGCGCGCGCCTGAGTCTCTATATTAATCCGTTAAAGCGCCGCTGTCCGTTCAGCACCACCGACTGTGTGAAGAGAGTTAAAGCGCCGACAGTCGGCATTTAACGGCGGAGAGCTCTGGAGATCGCTCGTTTGGACGGCTACTTGTTTTGGAGAGATTTTGTTAAGGTGTCAAGGAGTTAAATGCACCTGGCGCGTCAGTGAGAAGGACTCCAACAGTTTGTTTAACATTCACTGACTCTGAGCGCACTCGGTTTTTACTGGAAAAAGCTTTGGATTTCCAAACCAATTACAGCTAATCTCTGTTTTCTCGATTTTATGCTTGTTTTGAGTGATTTTTTCTGAGCTTGACCTGTTGCTATACGCATTTTGTTATTTTTATTTTTGAAATAACATATTCAGATGTTTTTTAAGTAACGATTTTATTGTGGAATTTCGCCTGTTCTACGCTAAACGTCTTCTTCAGTCCGACTAACTGAATTCACGCAAGTTTTATGCGTTTTTAAGATAGAAACGTCGTAATGAGAGCTCTTTTTGTGCCACTGCTGCTTGTATACGCGTCAGGGAGCGGAAAAGTGGCTGGCGCGAGTGGCCCGAAAGGAAACCGCTTCGTGTGCACGGCCGTGCCCGCGGGCACCGACCTCAGTTGCCCGGTGGACACGAGCAGCCGAGTCCAAAGCACTAGTCCGCAGGAGGAAGAGTTGCGGAATACTATCATTCAGCTTCGAGAGACCATCCTGCAGCAGAAGGAAACTATCGTCAGTCAGCAGGGCACCATCAAAGAGCTCAACTCCAAACTCGCGCGCTGCGAGGCGGACGCCAAGTCTCGGGGCAGCGCGCGCAGGAAGGATTATAGTAAAAACACGATGGGGGATCTGCCGCGTGACCCCACCGAGACTGTGGAGCAGCTGGGTAAGACCATGCAGAGCCTCAAAGGCCGACTGGAGAACCTGGAGGTGAGAGTTTACACTTATGAATGATAATGTGCACTTGAGAGCGATACATGATGCTTTTGAGGAAATTAGAGCTCTAATGATCTGTGAAATTTGGTCTTGCTTATTAGTGATGCTTAATTTATGCCTGTCAAAACAAGATCCATGTTACGTGGAGGGAGGGACTTTTCCTATTCAAATTTCCGTTTTTAATAAAATATTAATCATGAGCATATATAGTACATATGGGAAGTTGTGACACAGATTCAGACACTATTTTCAGTATTAAAGAACTTTGCTCTTCACTTTTAAAAATAAAGGTTATTTTTGATGGTTCCATGTAGAACCTTTAAAGTACACGGAACAACTAAAAGTTCTTTAAAATGTCCTTCACACTACGAAAAAAAAAAAGTGGTTCTTTTAACTGAAAGTCTCTGTGGGCAAACCAAAATGCTTCTTTTCTAGCATCGATGCAAAAATCCCATTGTATAACCTTAATATAATGGTGCTCAAAGACTTTTGCGGATAGCAGCATACAAAATACAACTATAGCAAATCAAATACAAATTATTTCTTTAATGCAGCAACTGACAAAGCGATTTTGGCGTATTACTCAAATAACATATCACTTCTGTTAATAGCCAAGTAGATATGGATGATTTATCAACTTGACAAATATATTGATCACTATTGACTACCAATGTGAAAAGTTACATACTGGTTCATTGGGTAATAATGAATACTAGTATTCACTCTGGTCCCTCTACATGAGAACAAATTAATTTAACTGAATTACATCCCCTTTTAATGAAAGAAAGTGGACAAATGGTGTCTTTAACTAGTATGTACTGATATTTAATTATTGTGTACACATATTTTTAGTTAGTGTTTATATAGGTAACACTTTATCATAAGGTGTCCTTGTTACACATGTTATATGTACTTACTATTATAGAACAATTAATTATGCATAATTGCATGCAAGTAACCCTAATCCTAACCCTAATTAATCCTAACCAAATAATTTGACGGAAGTACATAGCTGAAGATACCTAATATCAAGTAAGACTCCTGTAAAGCATTCAGTGTTAATTCAGCATCTCTCAAATCCGCAGCAGTTTCATTGAGAACAATTTCTGACTATAACAGCATGAGACAGATTCATCTTTTGGCGTCTTTTGTCCTCCAGCAGCAGCTGCGTGTCAACACATCAGGTGGGACGTTTCCCAACGAGTTGAAAGACCTGCTGAAGCGCCGTCTGACGGATCTAGAGAGCCAGCTGCTGACCAGAGTGCTCGAACTCGAGGAGGAAAAGAGCCAGCTGTACAACGAGACAGCCACTCACCGTCAGCGCACCGAGAACACCCTCAACTCACTGCTGGAGAGGATCACCGAGCTGGAGAAAAGTACGGCTGCTCTCAGACATGAATTATTCAGTCAGCCATGTCAAATGAGATAGAATCCATCATTTTTTTCTTACTGATGTTGTACCCTACCAGTTCAAACATTTCCTTTTTACCTGCCGTCCTCAGTATGGGATAGGCAGACTAGTCAAAGTCCTTTCACACTCAATGTAAGCGCCGTGCACCGCTTTGAACTCCACATGAAACCGTTGCAGAAAGCGCCACCGAAGGGCAACGAGCTGGGAAAGAAAGCAAGCATGAGGTTTACACATATTCACAGCGAAAATATACATTTGAGCCTAGAAGATTTAAAAAATCCTGCCGATTGTTTTGATATATCACAGAACAAAAGCAGTCCTTGAGGGGAAAGCATTCTAAACAAACATCACATGACAGCAAGGATGTAAAAAACATACTGTATAAAAAAAACATTTCATTTTAAAATTAGTTTTCAGTTTTTTTCCTGTGATGACAAAGCTAAAAAAAATTTAGCATCATTACTCCAGTCTTCAGTGTCACATGATCCTTAAGAAATCAGTATAATATAATTTGATGCTCAAGAAACATTTTTATAATAAATTTTTAAAACATTTGTGTTTCATAGATTTTTTTTTAACGTGATACATTTTTTATAGGATTTTTTAGGATGAATATAGAAAGTAATTATTATTATTTTTTTTTACTCTTTTTACTAGTCTTTACTCTCACTTTTACTTAATTTAATGCTTCCTTAATGAATGAAAGTATTAATTTCTTAAAAAGAAAGCCTTACTGACACCAGAATTATGAATGGTAATGTAAATTAATAAACGAATTAAGTGTAAAGGTGGCGCAGTCATGGCAAAGACAGGCGTTGCATACATCAGGCAGATTGCTTGTAAATCATTGGCTGCACTTTGAAAGGTCATTGTTGAATCTTTAAACGCTTGACCTGCACTCAACACAACATCAGGGGAAACCTTTAGCTAAGGCTACACTGCATAAACTTCAATGCATTGGGCCAATTTTGTATTATCATAATTTAGTTTTAATGAAAATGTTGTAGAGTGAAACAAAGGTATCAGTGTGACAGAATGTGTCAGTTGTGGAAGTTTCAGTCTGGTGTGAGAATGTCTGCATGTAAATGAACTTGCTATTTACAATCATTTGTTTGCCTTTACCACTCCTTTTGCCCTTTTTAGACATGAGGTTTATGCAGGTCCCATCTGTTAGCACTGGATGGCCACATTGTCCTGCTGTATTCTGAATTCAGAGCAGTGTTAGCACAAATAGAACCACTTTTGCAATGGAAATGATTAACCCCAATGCATCATCAGCAGCCACATCATTATATCACCGCACAAAGCCCCAGCATGTCATTTCATATTAGGACAATTACATGAGCCAGCATGGATCGCTCATTTCTTTAATTGAACATGAAAGCCGTACTCAGATTCAATTTGCCAAAATCAAATGAACACAATCTCAGGTCAGCAGTTTACATCTTTCTGTCCTTCAGTGCAAACCTCTCCCTCGATTCTCTTGGCAGGTAACAATGCATTCAAATCTCCAGAGGACTTTAAGGTGTCTCTGCCTCTGCGCACCAACTACCTGTACGGCCGCATCAAGAAGAGTCTACCAGAGATGTATGCCTTCACCGTGTGTATGTGGCTTAAATCCAGCGCCAGTCCTGGAATTGGAACCCCGTTCTCCTACGGCGTCCCGGGACAAGCCAATGAGATTGTGCTGATTGAGTGGGGAAACAGCCCCATGGAGCTCCTCGTCAATGATAAGGTGAGCCTTTATGAGATACTGCAAAGCTATCCGTGTTGTTATTGATTGTGTTTCTTTGGAACAATGTCAGCTTTCCCTAGTATTGAATATATAACAATCTCATTTAATGAGTAGTTTTGTTGACAAAGAATAAAAACCTGGCATTATATCATAGGCCGTGCCTCTTGTCTTGAAAAGAAAACTTTTGTCTAAATTTGATTCATAGAAAAGATGGTGTTTTATATTAAATGGTCCCCAAATGTTTCTCAAATAAAAGGTTTTCACAAACTGATTGTTATTTTAATACATACTACATACAGGGGCTTGAAGATCACATACTAATTAAACTGCCATGTGGTGTGAGATGTTATATTCAATCTATAACAGCATGTATTGTGTCAAATGTATAATTATATAAATATATATCATTGAATTTATTTTAACTGAGAAGCTACATTGAAGATGTATACTTATATTACTTATATACTTATATTCATTTGTCACAGCTCAAGACATGTAAAAAAAAAAAAAAAAACTACTGTGCCCCATGGGCGTATATTTCATCTAACAGCTGGGGGGGGACAATAAACATTAATCTTCTCAAAAGCAATTTTTGAAGGGGGCACAAATAATCCGGCTAAAATGGCACTATGTATACACAGAGGAAAGCTGTGCTACTCTTAGTACAACCCCGTCCTCCCAGGATTTACGCCTGTGCTGTGCCCACGCACAAAGAAGTACACTATTTGTCATGCATGCAATATAAAATTTAGCTCAGAGACAAATATAAATTTGGAAAATTGCTCATCAGGATTAACTGCATCTCCAGTAGCTGACAGGAGGCACTTCACATGAGCTCCATCATCTTTACTCACCCTGGTAGTCACTGCATGAAATCACTCAGCATTTGATTAATGATCCAATTTCAACATTAAAAAGTGAACAGGGCCTATATACAAAAATACAAAAAATACAATGTCATAGTTGCAGAATTGTCAACTAAAAAAAAAAAAAAGTTTATAACAAATAATATTAAGTACCCAACTTGATTCATGGCACCTATAGTTAGATGTAATGGTAAACAAACTTTTTTTGTTGTTGTTTTTTTTTTTTTTTTGCTGATATAAAACTCATGTTACCTACAGTATTGTCAAAATGATATGAAGTTGCTCATTTGTGCATCTTCAGTGGCAGACAGACTCTAGTGCTCACAGCCAATTTATATGGCTTTGATCATTTGCAAAATAAAAGTCCTAGTTAAGACACTTATAAGCTAAACAGAAAAGCTTATTGGCTGATGTTGATAATTAAAAATGATAAATATCGGCCGGTACATCGGATTTGCCTAAATATATTTTTTGACTTTTAGAAAGTTTTTAAAACATTTTAAAAGTTTTTATTATAAGTAGATTTAATGCCTGGTCAAGTAAAGTCTCCTTTAATTTTACAGTGCTTTATACAATACAGATTGTGTCAAAGCAGTTTTACAGTGTCAAACAGGAAAAACAGTGATGACAGTTCAAGTGTTTTTTTTTTTTTTTAAGGTAAGCATCCATTTTTCTACGTTTATATGTAACCCTTGTGTATTATGACTGTATAATTGCAATCAGACACGAAAGATAACTTAGTCCATTAATCAAGTGCTGTTTGGCAGGCTTAACATGCGTACATGCTCAGAAAATGCATGTCGGATTAGCATGCAAATGAAATGTTTAACCGGGAAGACTTTAAAGCTTATACAAATAATGCACTTTTGTGATTGTGAATAAGTGCAGTGTTACATAAATGTTTAATATTTATTTAAAATTTAACACAATACACAATAATTAATATTTAATGTGTTAACATTTGATGTGAATATATGTCGTTTTGTACGGTATATACTGAGACAGAGAGACCACAACTGCAACTAATAGAATATGCGCTGCAGCACAATACCACAATATTTTTCCAAAAGCAGAACATGGAGACATGCATGAGGACTCATTTTGCATGAGAAAAATATTCTTCAGGATCTCTGAATGCATGATGCTTGTAGAGAGACAAACGCCACAAAATGTTTTGGCATGCACTTTTAAATGAAATGAAATGTAGTTGATTAACTTTCAGATGCTGCACGAGACCCTCCATGATTTTAAAGTTTAGTATTAAAGCACACATAAATTCATGAAAATTTTCCTTTGTGGTTCTAAATTAAGAATATGAAACTGAGCTGCTTTTCTTTGAGGAAAATGAGCTTCCAAATATCTCATCCGTAAATGAGGTTAGCGTGTCTCAGCAACCTTGGATGCTGTTTCTTTGGATGATTGTGGAGGAGATTGCACCATCGCTGGTTTTCGTTGAGTGTAACCTGAGGGTCTTGAGAGAACGAGAGATGGGAAAAGAACGCATGATCTCTGCTGCCCTGCTAATTCCCCTGATACCTCACTCAGGAAGTCTCAGTTTGGCATCTTGCTTATTGAGAGAGGCATCTTGCCCCGCAGCCCTGGAGCATGCATTAGACATGCACGGTGTGTGCGTGTATGCATGAGTGTGTGTGTGTGTGTGTGTGTGTCTGTCAAGCTGGAAAGAACAAGAAATTGAGACGGATCGAGAGAGATGCTGCTATGCTGAATATGATTACCTGTCGAATGTGTCTTCAGTGCTTTTTCTCACTCCAGTGAATCACATCTCAGTGCTTCATTACCTCTGTCTGAATGTTGTGTTTTCATGCTTTTTGCATACTGATCAACTTAAGTGCATTTAAGGCCTAGTCTCAAGGTGCAGTAGCTGTCAAACTCAATGTGTGTCTAGCTCAGAGATTAACTATAAACTATTTGAAAGTATGTGGAGAGTTTTTTTATTTTTTATCCTGCACTTCAAGTATTATCAAAGTGTTTTTGGCCACTAGTTTTGTAGATGCGTGTCTCACACATAACATGTACACATTACATGCACGTTCTTGCCTTTGACCACAATGAATTTGAAATAGCGCATATATCTCCACCTTGAAAATGACAACTTTTCATTGGATTGCTCCCGACTCGCCATTTCTGCTGCTGCTGCGAATCTCTGTGTAGCTGTTGTGTGTGTGTGTGTGTGTGTGTGTGTGTGTTTGGCACCGCTGGCACGTGTGCCGACATGTGTGTAAAAACACTGGCTCTGATTGGATACCATGAAACACATGACTCTGCCTTAGCCAATCATAATCGCTTATCTCGTTATTAACACACCTACTCTCGCTGTGTGAGACGGCAGGGGTGCGTTCGGATTGCATAGTTTATTAAATCAATGCATAGTAACGCACCGCATTAAACGTCCAGTAATGTTAACGGCGTTATGACGACATGAAAAGTAATTAGTTAAATTACCCCGTTACTGAAAAAATTACGTTGTTACCTAACGCTGTTCTTTTAAACGCCGTTATTCCAAACACTGGTGATTGCTGTTGAAATGACTGGATTTGGCCAGTGAGAAAATTGCTGAACACTGTTTATTTCACTTATGGTTACTTGAGCAATAAATTTGGTGCATAGCACCCTGTTGTACTACGGACTTGAATGTCACCCCAAATTGTCGAGCAGAGGTGTCATATTACAGTTCCTACCGATCAAACTCATAGACTTGCATTTAAGGAGGATCTGAATATTATGGAGATTTGACGGGGATTTGACTCTTTTGACATAACTAAGCACCCAAAACACCTTAGCATTGTGACATTAACTAGCATACTTACATTTCCTTCAGCAAATTTAGTTATATGTTTTGATGGGGAGTGAGTTGCAGTAGGATATTTTCAGGATCATATCTGTAGGGACACAATGGAGGAAACCGACGTGCGTACATCTAGTGAATAATTACTGTGAGAGACATTACTTCCTTACTTACTATTCACTCTTTAGTTTCAGCTTCCATAGTAATAACCCCCACAGTTTGGTCCTTGCTGTCACAGGTAGCTCAGCTTCCTCTCTCTGTGAGTGACGGCCGCTGGCATCACATCTGCATCACCTGGACAACCAGAGATGGCTTCTGGGAGGCCTATCAGGATGGAGAGAGACTAGGGACCGGAGAGAACTTGGCCCCCTGGCACCCAATTAAACCTGGAGGAGTCATTATCCTGGGCCAAGAACAGGTGAGTGAAAGAGAGGACGTAAAAGAGCTGATCCCTCATGAGGAAGACATGCAATGATAATAATAAGTCTTTGCATGCAATGATGAGAAGACGTCAACCTCTCAGCTGCATTGAGAGCTCAGGGACTTCTTGAGAGAAATGTGACACAAAATCCACGTGTGACACATAATCTGCTGGTCACCTACACTGAGCTGCTCTGTTAATTGAGTGCATTCACGTTGCTTAACAGTGCATGAAAAAGCAATCTGTGACCTAAATTGCCTAAATAATAAATCTCAGCTGGGTCAAGTCAAGTCATATTAATTTATATAGCGCTTTATACAATACAGATTGTCTCAAAGCTGCTTCACATTTATAAGCAGAAAAATATAAAAGGGTTACTGTTGTATAATTCATCGATTATGAACTTCATTGCTCCGAGGAATTGACAGTTGGGTTATATGCAACATTCATTTTGATACTTGTGTGACAATTTTTTTAAATGTTGATTATTATCATGCAGATTTCTGTAATTTTATTAAACAAATGGATTGTTTTAGAACTAAGACCACAAAACATCACAGAATTCATCAACTTCATTAGTAATGATTTTACTGCTTTTGGCAGTGCATACAAAGTTTGAATTTGAATCAGCTCTCTGAGGACTGAACCTACGTCCTTGGCATGATTATTCTTATACTCTACTAAATAAGCTACAAACTCTAATACAGTTATTTTGTATGTTACAAAAATAGTCCCACTATGGCCAAAGAATAAGGTGTCGAGTGCAGCCAAGAAACACATAGACTGAAAACCTGTATTAAAATCTGAAATGCATTATAGCAAATCATCAAGATCTTATTCTCTGCATTTAAAGTGTTTTTAATCAATCCTCTCAAGAATCAATTTGGCTTTTTCACTTCTTGGTCAACTGATGTTAAAGAGAGAAAAAACACTACAATACAAAACAATACGTTCCTCGTTGCAGGCGGTTTCTAAATGCTCTCTTCTCCCTGCTTCAGTAAGTTTTCTTATATTTAACAAATATATTCCTCTCATGAGTGCCACAAAAAAGGCTAGACAAAGTGGTCTCGACACTCAAAGAACCGTTTGAACTCGCATGATATGTGTGATCTCATTCATACCGCATTCCCATCCCAGCACCGTTGGGTTACTGATTATGAATGATGATCAACCCAAACTGGGTCATATCAACTTAGCTTCCTTACCCAGAAGGCTCAGCTCATGGATTTGGTTGATGTTGGGTTGATGTTTTAGAGTACAGGAAATCCAGAACGCAACTGGCATTAAAGGAATAACAGATGTCTGTAGAATTACACTGAATGTGTTTTATTCAGGCGGCTAGCTACAAAGTATGTAGATAAATTAACTAACTTCAGGTCTCCGCAGAATTTCGTATGCAGAGGATTTTAGTGTAGTCTCCGTGAGGTTCCATCAGTTAACATTAGGAGGTTACATACTCATTAGGGTTTGGATCAGAGCAGAGTCCCAGTTTGCTGAATATTTCACTGATTTTAGAAATGTGTCAAAATCAGCTAGAAACCAGTTTGTAGGTTGCCTGAACAATTAGTTGATTAATCAGGTTTCCTGAAAGTGAATGGGAAGATCTTGCTTTCTAAGGATTCCACGTAAGATTATGATCAAATTAGAAATGCAACCCTCATGACAGGACACTCAGAAACACAATGTCTTCAGCCTGAATGTGTATTACTTTGAAATGCGGTGCTTTGAAGGAGATATGAAAGAAACAAAATGAAAAGAAAAGAAAAATGAAATAAAAAAAAAAAATATATATGTATATATATATATATATATATATATATATATAATATGACAAATGTTTCACAGATAAAAGACAGTGTGTCGTTCAGCACTACCATTGGTAACACTATTTTTAAGGACCAATTCTAAAGATAAACTAGTTACTTATTAGCATGCATATTTCTAGAATATTGTCTGTTTATTAGTAAATATATATTAATGCCTTATTTTGCATGACCATATTTTAGATCTCTTAACCCTACCCCAAACCTAAACTTATAAACCTACTTACTAACTGTTAATAAGCAGCAAATTGGGAGTTAATTGAAGGAAATCTCTTAGTTAATAGTGAATATGTGCTCCAAATTCTAAAAAGTTATTTTTCTGTTCAAAAGTTTGGGGTTATTAAGATTTATATATAAATTGTAAAACTCTTTGCAAAATTAATGTTTTTAATACTGTATTTTATTAAATAAATGCAGCCTTGGAATGCAAAAAAATATATAAATTTTTCAAATGCACAAAAAAAAAATCTGACCTACCACTAAACTTTTGCATGGTTTTATTTCAAGTCAACCGTCATGACCCATCCCAAGTTGAGTGACGTGTGCTGTCATCCCACAGGACATTGTAGGTGGGAGATTCGATGCCACTCAAGCTTTCGTAGGAGAGTTAAGCCACTTCAACATGTGGGACAGAGTCCTGCGTCCTGTAGACATCTCTGCTATGGCCAACTGCTCAGCCTACATGCCTGGCAACGTGGTGCCGTGGGTCGATGCCAACGTGGAGGTATTTGGCGGTGCCACAAAAGCAGCACTGGAGATTTGTGAAGACCGTCTCTTTGATTCCTAAGGACACGTCTGTCAGTTTGGAAGCATTCTCATTCTAGAGGTAACCCACATCCCAATACTGCACTGGGAACTTACAGAGATACAAAGACAGTTCAAAAGAAACACATGTTTTCACATGATGGATTATCTCGTCCTCAATTCTGCTTCATGTTTTTTGAGACTTTGCTGTCAGTCTGACCAATAACTAAAATGACTGTGATTAATTAGAAAAAAAAAACTAATCTGTCTGCACATTCAAGGTCAGAATAGAGTTTTTGCGGCTCTGGATAAAGCAAAACTTTCTTGTCGATATTATATATGCTTTTCTCTGTGTTGTGTCCTTCAGAGATTTCTTCTCTCCTCAAACTCATGCGTATTTTAAGAACTGCAGTAAAAGATTTTTTTTGCCATTTCCACTTTGAGCTTTTATCATGTTGCGTATAGGCTGATGCCTTTCAAAAAAAAAAAAATTCAACTGCATAGTTTCAACATGAGCTTTATTAAGCATTATTGAATGAGCTAATTTGTGACGTTGCACATATGGAGAAACACTCAGACGGAAGTGTCTTTATGTCTGTGTCTGTGATCCAGAGATTACTGGGGAGAACATTCACATTAAAAAAAAAAAAATCATCTTTAATATCGCTATCCCTCAGCAGCTGCTGTCTCGAGCTGATCTGACATCCAGAAACCTTAAAGTAGAAAAGCTGCCAAGGACTGACCTGCAGCTGTCAGAAGCCCCCAGGAGAATGTCTGTCTGCAGGACAGGACGGGACGGGACAGGATGGTCTGGCTGAAGTGGTTCATCTTATGAAGCTAGTTTGAGTTCATTCAGTTTGTGAATCACAAATTGTGGTTTCTTTTAAACGTTTACAAATGATTTCGACATGTGCAGAACATGGTGTTATGAGATTAACTGTGAGAACTCGACCCGGAATGTGTGCTATACTTTTTTTTTGCAAAGTTTTACTTAAACAAAAAATATATTTTTCATTGAGATGAGGCACTAATGAGCGCTTGCACTTATTTAAAGTCCAGTGTCAGAAAGTTTGTTGTATCTGTCAGTTTGATGCTACAAATCAGTGTACTGTATCTCACGAAATCTGTCAAGAATGTGCCCAGGTCATATTTAGGAAAATGAAGCGTATTTTAGCCCCTCTTTTTTATTTTGATTTGTAACATTGTTTTTACAGAGCCCCACACATGAAAAAGGAAAAATGGTAGGCTAAATTGTGTGCACGATTTATTAATTCATTCCTTCAATGTACTAAATCGTGCACACATTTACTATTGCGTTCCCTCGATTTACTATTTCGTTCACTCAATTTATAAATTGTGTGCACGATTTAGCAAATCAAGGGAACGCAATAATAATCGTGTGCACGTTTTAGTATATTGAGGGAATTCATAAGTAAATCATGCGCACAATTTATTTATTTTTTCTTGCATGTCATGTGTGGGGCTCCGTATTGTTTCAATTCAATTTAAGCTCATTTTCCCCAGATTTGTTTTACCATAATGGAAAAAATATATATTTTATAGAGAAGTGTTAATGGTAGTCCTAGTAGTATGTTATATTGCCTTTGTGTAAATTTGATTTTATAAAATAATATACAGTATTACTTTCATTACTTTACATTACTTTTTAAATTAATTTAATACAATATAACTTTCATTACTATAACAAGAATCAAACTTGTCTTAAAAATATGAAAAGAAAGAAATTATTTTCAATAATGTTACAAAATAACAGCAACAACAAAAAAGAGGGGTAAAGGTCCTAAAATCGTTCCCGGTTCCATTAACTGTAACCTTGTTCCCTGAGAAAGCGGAACGAGAGGCTGTGCTGCTCAGCGCATTGGGAAACGTCTTATTCGTGACCAGCTGTGAATAATGTGTGTAAAACGTCTATAAAATTGGTAATATAGCCTCGGTTGATGACGTCATCAGGGAATAGATATAGATATGCCACAGGTGCATCCACAGGACATTTTGTCTGAAGAGCAGTCCATGGACATATACAGTATGGCAATGCAGCGCAGCATCTCGTTCCGCTTTCTCAGGGAATAAGGTTACAGTTAAGTAACCGGGGACGTTCCCTTTCAAAAACTTCAGTCGATGCTGCGCTGCTCAGCGCATTGGGAACGAGAATACCCACGCCGCTGTGCTTGAAAATGTCTGCACCCCTAAGGTTGTGCAGGTGTGCTATCAAACCACAAGAAGGCCTCAGACATTAGCTCGTGATGTTGACTCAAGGACATGAGAGCCCGGAGTAGGGACATGGACATCCAAACTCTAAAATCTTATGAATGTGTGCGGACAGAACCAACCTGCCACATCACAAACCTGTTGTAAGGGGGCAAGCCTTGCTAAAGCACTAGAGGATGCGACCCCCCTTATGGAGTGAGCTCTAAGACCTATAGGCGAAGCTTGACCGCGTGCCTCATAAGCCAAAGCAATAGCCTCCCTGACCCAGTGAGACATGGTCTGCCTGTTTGCAGCTGCTCCTCTGTTCCTACCACCATAACAGACGAACAGCTGCTCCGACTTACGCCACTGGCAAGTGCAGTGGACGTAAGCCTGAAGAGCAGGTACTGGAAACAGTCTATATCAGGATGAGGATGCAAAATCACTTTTACCCTCCAAAGGGGGGGGTTTAAACCAGACCCTCGAGAACTATAGCTAAGTCCCAAGAAGGCAACTCGGTTTTCACTGCAGGCCTCAGTCGCCTGGCCCCACGAAGGAAGCAAGAGAGCAGAGGGTGTCTCCCGAGTGGCATCCCGTCAATCAAGGCATGGCAAGCCAAAATAGCGGCCACATAAAACTTATAAGTAAAGTAGCAGGACATGTGCCTGTTGACAATTTCTCTTGCATGAAGTCCAGAACTGAAGCAATGCGGCAGTTGATTGGATCAACATTGTGTACCACACACACCACCTGTCAAATACACCCCATTTACTGTCATAACTCTGTCTGGTGGAGGAAGCCCTAGCACTAAGAATGGTATCAATAACCTGCGGCGAAAGCCCTGTGTTCCTCAGTTGGTATCCTTCAAGGGACAAACATGAAGATTCCACAGGTCGGGCCTGGGATGCAATACCGTGCCCCCTGCTTGAGGCATAAGATCCCTCCTCTCCGGAATCGCCCACGGCGAGCTGTCGAGGAGAGATATTATCTCCCTTGAGCGCTTTGACTGTACAGTTTAAGCCTCAAAGATCCAAGATTGGGCACACCCCCCACCCTTCTTGGGAACCAGGAATTATCTGCTGTAATAGCCTGGCTCTCTCCTTGGACCAGGAACATGTTCTATGGCCTCTTTGCCCAGAAGAGTCTGTAGCTCTCGAAACAGTACCTGCATAAGCTCTGGTTTCACGGAAGTGGAGACCATGCCGTTGAAATATGTAGGATGATGAATAAACTGTCCTTAGCCACCAGCTCAGTGCCCTCATGAGAGAAACACTCATAGGTGGGCTGCTCATGGCCCAAAAACCCAAGAGATATACAATATAATCCTCCTTGTGAACCGAAGAAATACCAGAGCGCGCTTCAAGATCATGAGAGAGGATGCGTGGATCCGGTGAACAGCAAACAAAAGGGACGAGCCCGTCGCTCGCTCGTCATGCAGATCCGCACAAGAGCCCTTCGATGAAAAGATGGGTGCGGTCTGAAAATAGCTGAGACGAGCACGAAGCATCTTCACTGAGAACAGTTCACAATGCTCGCACTCACCCGTCTCTAAAGCCAGAACCGCGTGCTCTTCCCTCAAACAAACAAAACAGTAATCATGTGTATCCAGCTTATACATAAGACAAGAGTATGGAGGAACACAACACTTACCATTTCGTTGGCACATCCTACGAAGATCTGTAGCTGATGAAAAGAATATTCCTGACACACACATGCACAGAATGATCTGAAGACAAAAGACCTGTGGATGCACCTGTGGCATATATATTTATAGCCCCGTGTTGCGGGCGCGCGCCCCGATGACGTCATCAACCAAGACTATATTACCACCAGGTCAATTCTATTGACGTGTTACACACATTATTCACAGTTGGTCACGAATAAGACGTTTCCCAATGCTGAGCAGCGTCGCATCGACTGAAGCTTTCGAAAGGGAAAAGGCTTTTTTGATCTGTAGATGCATTCATGAGATTCACTTGTGTGCTTTCTGATTTAATTTGCGCTTGATCTATTTAGATGACTTGCTCAAATCGTACATTTGTGATGAAGTAGAGCAGTGCAATATACTATATGGGACACTTTATGTAAGTGTGGTTTTTGTCATCATTTCTGTTTTCACGTCTAAATGCACCGCTAGGCCTGTCGCTCTCACTCAGTCTCGCTGTGTTACATGGATGTTTCACTTCATCTTTCTACTTGTTGTGCACAAAGGCCAGATCAAAGTCTGTGAAATTCACTGTGGTGCAGCATTCGTACACAATAGACACTAATAATGCATTAGTGTGTTTCCCTTGTCGACACATGTTTGTATTTGGGCTACAAGAGCTCTACAGCTCTACTGAAATGCACTGGAATGAGATAAAACTCTTTTGAATACTCAGTTTCTTTCATTTGAATGTAATCTACTGCTATTTTGTGTCATAAATGTACCTAGAGGAACAAAAATCTTGTATGTAAATGCTTCTTGATCTGTTATGCTGCCTTCAGGTTACTGTATTTGTGTTGAAATCATCCTATGTTAAACGGCCAATGGGAACCTCTGAATTTGTAAATTAAAGAATCGCAGAGGATGCTATGTGTCCATGTTATTATGACCAAATCATAATTATTACTCATGTAGGACTTGAAGGCAGCATTAGGGCAAAATGTTTACTTGTTTATAATCTGACTTGATTTTGTTTCCGAATGTAATATGATATTTTTGTCCAAAACGAATGGCCTTTTTCTGAGCACCGACTGTGCTTTCTGAGTTTTTCAAGGATTCGACCCCAAATGTAAGACCACAGTGTGAAATGGAAAGAGCGAGTGAAATTAAAAGACCAAAAAATCTCTCTTTCCTCGTACACAGATCAACCTGAGGATGTTGTTTCAGCGTGGAGGAATGGTTGAATGTCCTTCTTCACCCAATAAATAATTCTGAAAACCACACATCAGAGCTCTGCTTCAGGACTTATTTGAGTCTTCTGCAGTTGCAACACACTTGAGTCTGTTTCTTTATTCACTTTCTCCACGCTTTCTGTGGCTTAGCCAGAAATGGACAAATCTAATGAGTTATTGGTCTCATAATGTCCTTAAATAAATAAAAATGTCTTTGTTTCAGAAATGGGACAAAAAATCCAGCTCTACATGATTGCTCCTAACCTGTCACTCAGCAAGTATTAAGTTAAAAAAAATTGTTGTCTTCCTGTTTGATTTGTGTTGGGTTATAAGGTGACAGGGTTGAACTCTGTTACAAGATCGAATATATTCAATTAGATTCAACTTTATTGTCACTGCACATGTAAGGTACAAGGCAACGAAATGCAGTTAGCATCTAACCAGAAGTGCAATAAGCAGTATAAGTACAGAATAAAGGTCTATAATATGTACAATAACTATACAGATAAGTATTATGGACATAATGTACAGATTTTAAATACTATCAGCATGATATACAGATAGGTGTACTATGAACATACTTTACAGATGGATTATGTAAAAGTGTATGTAGTACACTATAGGCAGAACTATTAACATATGAACATAATTACACTATTGCAATGGACAGTAAAGTGCATAGAGAATATTTCAGTGTGCAAATTGATTATTTAGTGTTTCTGGACGAACAGACAGTAGTGCAAGTAATAACAAGTTGGCAGTTTTTTGCTTGTTGTAAATAAATAAATAAATAAATCAGTCAGATGTAGTGACGAAGAGGGGGAGGAGTCTGTGTGTGTGGTGTGTGTGTGGGGGGGGGGGTATGGGGGGTATCAGAGGTCAGAGTTCAGCAAGGGGACAGCTGTAGGGAAAAAGCTGTTCCTGGACCTGCTGGTCCTTGTCCTGAGGCTCCTGAAGCGCCTCCCTGAGGGCAGGAGGTTAAACAGTCCATGGTCAGGGTGAGAGGAGTCCTTGAGAACACCGCGAGCTCCACGTAGACAGCGTTTCCTCTGGATGTCCTCAATAGCAGGAAGTGAATAGACATGTTCATGCAATATTCTATTCAATTCATTATAATAGAAATATCAGTGTCTATTCAAAGCTGTAGATGCTGCGCTGCTGTGTCTTCTTTTTCCTCTGTTGTCTTTCCTCTGCGGTGGGAGCCTTTGAAAGCCCTGCAAACATTTTAGGGAGAGTTGATTTGATTTCAGTTTTGTCCATTTATCTTTAGAAAAATAAATAAATGATAAAGTCATGTGCCTGGTCTCAAACTGCCATGTCTCTTTGACATTTGGCACAGCTGTAGACATTGTGGGTTCAAACCCTTTCTATGTTGCACCTCTGATGTCCATGGACTCTTAGAGATTGAGTCTCTGACAGAGTGAATTACTAGTGGAGCTCAGGAATGACCTGTAATGAAATTGTCTTGTAGACCGTGTTCAAGTCTCTATGGAGGAAGACAGAAGATGCGTTTTCTGTGAAGACTTTGTGTTGATCTTCTTCTCATAATTGACGTGAGGATGCTGTGCTGCTTTGTGTGCATCCACAGAAGTCCCCCAGTTTTCTGTTTTGGATCAAATTGTTTCCAACAGCTGCAAAATCCTCATCTTGGAGAGATGCCAGGTGGAAATGAAAAAAATCTGCAGATTATGAGCAGAGCAATTTAGGTCGAGTTTTTCCAGGGCTCTCTGTTTTAATTTGCACTCTCGGGGTTGTCACTGGCGTTAATTCATGGTTTCCTTTTCCCAAGGCGACACTGTGTAATTGCTATGGCAGAATTACACATACAATGAAAAAATAAAAATGACAGGAGGAAGATACTGATCATGGGTATCTGACAGCACTATTGTTGGGTTCAGCTGCAGCCGTCCCGTAGGAAAGAAACATCACAAATGAGATGCTTTATATTATCTCAGTTTTTCTCCTATAAATGATGTTAAATGGAGAATCTAATTAATGCTTGCATCTCATTAATCTCAGAGATTTCTCCTGAGTAAACAACCCCATTAATCACACATTACTGAGGACAGTGTCTTCTAGGGCTTCAGAAGAGATCCTGACAGTTTCTCATATTGTGCAAATACTGGCCAGAGAATTATTAGAGAAAAATTTTATACTTACTGAAACTGACATCTCCCAATGTGAAAAAGAAGTGGGCTTAATTGTATTGAACGTGCACTTGTAGTGTACTTCAAATCTTAAAAGTATATTTTTATACTATAGATAATATAATAATGAAATAAAAGTTCACATTAAGTGTACTTAAAGAGAGATATTTTATGACTTTCTTAACACACTTAAAAATACTTGATTATAACTTAACTGTAGTGTTATTTGATGTTGTATTTAAAGTTAATATTTTAATGTCACTTTATTTTAATAGAAGTGGTATTAAAAATGGTGTATTAAAATTTTCACATTTAGAAATTGCTAGTACATTTCACAATTAATTTCAAAGAAATACATTTTACAGCTTCAATTTCATATTTTAAGTCCTACTTAAGTGTCCCAAAAGAACTTTCAAATTTGTATATTTTAAGTGTGTGTGTGTGTGGGCATGTTTTTGTGACATATCAGGACACAACTCTGTATAATGAGATGGGTATGACACAGGTATTACAAGGAGAGGGTGACTTATGAAGACATAACCCATGTACCCATTTTTCAAAACGCTTATAAATCATCCAGAATTAGTTTTTTTTTTTTTAGAAAGTAAAAATGCACAAAGTTTCCTGTGAGGGTTAGGGTTAGGGGTAGGGTTGGTGAAGGGAGATAGAATATACAGTTTCTACAGTATGAAAACCATTACGCCTATGGGATGTCCCCACTTTTCACAAAAACAAACGTGTGTGTGTATGTGTGTGCAAAAGTATCGTTCTTTTTCACAAGGGTCTTTTAAATAAATACTTCATTTAAAAAAAAAGAAAAATCATACCATTGATCAATTTTATATCTGCTGTTATCTAAACCACACATTTGGTAATTGATCTGTTATTAAAATAATGCTGAATAAAATATGATACGCACTCTGCATTGGGCATATATGGTGAGGTTAAAGATATAAAACAACAGTCTTATTTCAAATTCTGTAAAACTCATTGCCACAGTTTTATTAATAGTTTCCCTTTATTATGTATTCTGTAAGTGGGACTTTACAAAACAGAGAAGGAGCATACGTTCTCGCTTTTGCCTAGAGGTTGTGTTGAAACTGAGAGCAGCCAAGTATGAACTAGTAATTAGCACACACAGTTTCTGTATCCATTAAGAAAAGGGCAAGTTTCACAGTTGTGGTGGCAAATTAAAATGCCACGGTTTGGGTTCTGCCCTCACACAAAGATCTGCGAGTGAAATCTGGCCAGCTAACATGTGTTTCTCTGTAATTACAGTCAGAGAGAATGTGGAGCAGGAGGATGACCTCTTCCAGCCGCACCAAGTCTCCGCTCAACAATCCTGCTCCATGTAAAACTACTCACAAAAGCCCTTTCAGCTCAAGAACTCTCATTAAATTAGGAAACCTGAATGTCATATATCCTCCCTTCTTCACAGCTCACGAAACGCTCTTACTCATCCCTTCTCCAGTAACTAGCTTCTCCAAAAACGTCATCTTTGCTTTTTTTTACTTTTCTTCATTAAATAATTTATTTGGGAGTTTGTTGCTTACCCTAGGTGTTCTCTTTAAAAACAGCTTGTGTGGTTACTATTCTATTTCATGTTCAATTCGCCCCAGTTTAGATTGAGATCGGATATATAACAGCTCAGGTCTCACAAACACATGACAAGGTCAGCTTTAATGCTAGAATCAAGACCAATTAATGCAAATGGATATGGAAAAGGGGGAAATGAAGCCTGTTTTAGGAACAGTAAAATGATTTGCATTATTTTCATACAAATCCTCCTAAATTCTCATTACTGTACTGCGCCCGTATGTTTTAATTCTATTTTATTGTATAATGTAATTGCAAGAGGTTATTATCAATAGATTCTCATTTTAAAACAATTCTAATAAATAAATAATTGAATAAATAAATACACATCTCTCTCTCTCTCTCTCTCTCTCTCTCTCTCTCTCTCTCTCTCTCTCTCTCTCTTTCTCTATCATATTAAATCACATAATATATATATGTACATTTATGTGTGTGTGTGTGTGTGTGTGTGTGATTTTAGATTTATGTAGTTGAATTGCATATATAAAAAAATTCATATAAAATCCCATTTTATTTGGATCACAAAGTTTAAATATCTATCTATCTATCTATCTATCTATCTATCTATCTATCTATCTATCTATCTATCTATCTATCTATCTATCTATCTATCTATCTATCTATCTAAATATATATATATATATATATATATATATATATATATATATATATATATATATATATATATATATATATATATATATATATATATTAGGGGTGTAACAATAAACTCATAATACATATTGTTGTTCATGAAATGGTAAAGGAACAGGTAAGATGCATCTATTTGCATCTATTTACTATTTGCATCTATTTGATTTTGTTTAAATACTCATATTTTCAAAATGCATTTATAGCCTAGAATAAACATATTTTATTTTTATTTGTTTTGTGAAAATAATGTAATCTGGTGAGAAGTATAAACATGGTAAAAATACGGCTGACGAACCAGCAATATTCAGTTATTTAAAAGCTATGAGACTGAAACGAATTGGATTAACTGATGATAAATGTAGAAACCTAGTTATTGTGATAGTTATTTAAATCACACTCATTTACTTTTACAGAAATCATACTTGTTTCATTTATATGACTGACAAATATGCATCACATTCAGTTTATTCATTTTGTTTATGCTAAACCTGAGTGTGAAATAACAATGTATGAATACATTTTTTTGAACATTATAGTAATGAGAATGAGATTGCATAACTGAAGAAAAGCGTGTAATTGCCATTGAAATAATGTAAAACAATGCAAAACATATTTTATTATTATTATATAAATAAAATAATCACCTGTAGATTAGGTGACAAAAAAAAAACAGCAGTTGTGTCATGCTGTACAGTCAGATGTCACAAGAGCTCATCTCCACAAATAGCACACAGCTAAAAGTATCATAGTCATTCTCATATTCTGACTGACATTAATCCTGACGGTCGCTATGTGAGATCCCAGATGAGAACTAATCAGAAAGGGTTGGGGACAGATGAGGATTTTACCTGGATTATGGATCCCTGTGAGGATTGAGCTTCTGCGTTTGACCTGTGCCCTCCACGTGTTTAAAGCCTCTCCGTCATGACATTTCACAAGACTCTCATTAAAGACACAAAGCCTTCAGATGCAAAAGTGTTTGTTGTTAATGTCAACACTGTCAAAGCTGCTCAAACGAGTGTGATCTGCCCTAAAATGAGCTTGATTTGATCTGTTACTGATTTGATGATAAAATAAATGGCACTATAATGTGGGAATTTTACTGTGCACCGCCTAGAAACAGTATTCTATAGTGCTCTGAGTTGCAAACTTCACATTTTGTCCTCCAAATTTTCAGTGCATATAAAAATAGGCATACTGCACTTCATACTAAGCATGGTGAATTATTACATCATTCTGAAAGTAGCTGTCAAGAGTTCTCATCAAATGAAGGCTGCACGATGTGGCCTTGGTGACTGAAAGACATGTATTTCACAACTTCACTGAAAAAGCATCTTTATAAAGCCACTCCTTTCTGGCATAAGATTGATTAGAATTAGACTTCTATGTCTCTATTGATGAGAAAAATGAGAAGATGTACTCTAAAATGAACTATTAATGCTTATTGATTCCAACAAAGGCAAAATAAAAGCAATTCCTCATTATCAGTGCGTTCTGGCCTCAGGCTCAACCCGAAAACAAAGCTCTGGCTATGTGTCATGGCCAATGGGAGCTCAAATGAATTGAAATTGAGCTCAGACATTGTAAATATTTAACGCATTATGCTGTTGTTACTACAGTAACAAAGAAAAGCCTGCTGAAGGTGACTTTGTGTCTGTGTAGAGATGAATATCAACAGAGCCACACATCTTCCAAGTGCTTCCCAGAGGGTAATTCAGGTTTACTTTATGAATATCAACCTAACGTGAATGCTTTATACAGCATAAAGTTTTTGCTGTGATCATAATGCAACAGCTCTTTCAGAACATACAGTAGATGGGCTAAACTACTCAACACTGGCCGTTGTTTGATGCCTCTGTTCCTCCAGCTGCAGGTCACCATGTCATATACTGTTTATGATCAAAAGCCAGGCCTCTCAAAAGACTGGACACAAGCCAGTTCCAACCAGCAGCCTTGGGCATTATGTTTGACACCCCTGATCTAATGCATCATTATTCCAACTAAAATTTAACTTTTAATTTGACGCAATGTTCACTTTTTAAAAGAGTACTTAAGTTTAAGAAAAATAGTCATGAAAGTATTTCTGTTTAAGTTCACTAAAGTGTCATTTTATCTCATTAATATATTTTCTGCAAGTAATTTACATATATATATATATATATATATATATATATATATATATATATATATATATATATATATATATATTCGTATAAAAGTTCATACGAGTGCACTTCTCTTCAGGGGTTCTAGGCATGAACATACACACAGGGTGTGCTCAAAATATTAAAATATTGTTTATTTTTCTAGATTTCCATTTTACAGTGTGGACTCAGATTTCAGAGTTCACTGTATATATTAATATATTGCAGCTCTTTTGTCAGTTGCACTATGAATGAGGCTTTCTTGGCTTCTTAAGCTGAGTCTCTGATCAAAACCAAAGCCATTTCAGTAGCTAAGTGAATGTATTTGTCCATACAGTCCTCTATAGAAGCAACAGTCAGCCAGTATGTTCCAGTTAGACAGCTCCAGGTCAGCAGGATTGATGGTGCTATGTGTTCTTCATACGAGGGCTCAGGGGGGAGTCAGTGACAGGTGCTGTTGTCTTCTGACACTCAATGATCTATCCCACTTGATCAGTGTGTCAGAAACCCAAGATAACATTAAGTTTCAAGGTCACCTTGGGAAAAAGGTGTTTCTCAACTTTGCTTGTCGATAATCCATTGAGAGACTCCACTGATGCTGTTGTTGTGAACATGAACCTTGGTCTCAACAAATTCCCATGTCAAAAAAAAAATCCTTAAGAAATACTGAGGAAATGCTGATCAGATTTTTGGAAGGGCTTAAATGAGAAAAGAGCATCACTTGAATTTATTTCTGACAAAAACCTGCATACACTAAAAAAATATGTTTTGTAAAATAATATATGATAACTATATAGTTTATAAATTGTATAAATTGTATAACTGGATATGGAAGCTTATTTCCTCCACAGAATACAAATATAAAAAAGTTCAAGATGTAGTCCAAGAAAGAAAGTTGGAATTCTGAATAAAAAAGTCAAAATGTGCAAATCTCCGACTTCCTAGACAAAGGCGAGAATAAAGACAATTTATTCTTAATTAATTAACATAAACATTGCAATTAATTTGCAAAAATAATGCAATTAATCTTCAACAAATATATATTTTTTCTCTTTAATTTATTAATTTATTTATTCATATATTTTTTTTGTATTTTCCATGTTAAACTGGTTTGTTGCTTAATAAAAATGGCATCCAATTGCATTAAATGAAACAAAACATAATGAATTTTTAAAAATCATTTTTCTGTGTGTGTGTGTGTGTGTGTCTGTGTGTGTCTGTGTGTGTGTGTGTGTGTGTGTACGTGCGTTCGTGTGTGTGTGCGTGTGTGGTTATCCATCCATGTGTATTTGATTCAAAGGAGGATTCTTGTTAAATCCTGTAATGACAGGTTCCAATTTATGGGAGAAATCTTAATAGTTTTTTGTTGTTGTTGTGACAAGAACATCATTCATTGAGGTTTGTTAGTCTAGGGTTCAAGGCAGTAATTCCCAGTCAATGCTTGTTAAGTGCAAATCTGACCTCACAAGCCCATGGTGTATCCTGTTAGCCTGGCTCACGAATCAATCAACTGGCACCAGGAAAGAAGATCAGTTAGTCTGAGACGCAAAGCCCTTCAGTTCTGGAAAATATATTTATAAACAGAACTTTTCAGCACAGGTGAAGTTATTCCTCCAGCTACATGCTTCTGTAGCCCTGTGACTATATATCCAGACATGAAACATCAATCCAAATCCTTTGCCTTCCTCACTTTGGCATTCTGTTGTACCCAATGATCTCATTTTGTCTTGTATTTCTGCTCTAGTTTCAGCATTTCCTCCAGAGAATCCCGGGAAACACACGCAAATACAATTCACATACACACGCACAGACCCACACACACATGGATGTGGACAGAGAAATCAAAAGGGAAAAAGTGAACGGGTATGGTGTGAGGCTGCGCATGCAAAAGCAGTCTATGGGTTAATTTAGTCAAACTGTGATTTGAGTTTATAGATGAGGTTTGCAAGCAGAAACACCTGCAGTTTCATCCGCTCCCTTCTGCTCGGCACACCTGCACTTCAGTCATTTCACCTCAGACTGAATGACACCTTCTGTGCTACAAGGAGAATATTTCATAACACATCAAAATCAAACATTAAAGGCAAGAATTATTTTACAATTCTGACATTCTCACATCACTTTTATAACAAAGCCATGTGTATTTCATCTCTTGATGTCTTTTAGAAGCACAAAAAAAATAACTTGGGGATGATAAATATGGGTAGTTAATGCGCTATTTTTTTCTAGCTATATTACAAATACAGTTTACCCACAAATTTAAATTCAGTCATCATTCCAGGTGTACAGAGAGTACCTGAAAATCATACTTGAGAAGCTAAAATGTACACTGCGAAAATGACTCCAGGTTACAAGTCACCGAATTCCTTAGCATACCCAAAACCTCAGAACAACTTGATGATGTAACAAAAACTATGGACTCTCTCTTTTCTAGCATTTTAAATACAGTTGCTCCTTTACACTTAAGGAAGGTTAAGGAAAACAGTCTGACACCATGGTATAATGAGCACACTCGCACACTAAAGAGAGCAGCACAGAAAATGGAGCATAGCTGGAGGAAAACAAAACTAGAGGTATTTCATATTGCTTGGCAGGAAAGTAACCTATCCTACAGAAAAGCATTAAAAACTGCTAGATCTGATTACTTATCTGCTCTTTACGAAGAAAACAAACATAACCCCAGGTATTTATTCAAAATGCAAAATTGTAACCGTTCAGCCGTCAGCTACAATATCACATCAAACAGTGCACTAAAGATCCCCTGAGGAACATTTCCACTCGTTCTCTACTATAGGAGTTGAAGAAATGTATAAACTTGTTAAAACATTTTAACCAACAACATATTCCATCTAAGCTCCTAAAAGAGGTGCTTCCAGAAGTCATATATCCTCTTCTGACTATTATTAATGCCTCATTGTCATTAGGATATGTCCCCAAAACCTTCAAACTGGCTGTTATTAAGCCTCTCATAAAAAACACAACTTAACTCCAAAGAACTAGTTAATTATAGACCGATCTCGAATCTCCCTTTTCTTTCCAAGATACTAGAAAAGGTGGTATCCTCACAATTATATTCCTTCTTAGAGAAAAATGGTATATGTGAGGATTTCCAGTCAGGCTTTAGACCGTATCATAGTACTGAGACTGCTCTCCTTAGAGTTACAAATGATCTGCTCTTATCATCTGATCATGGGTGTATCTCTCTATTAGTGCTATTGGATCTTAGTGCTGCGTTCGACACTATTGACCACAACATTCTTTTGCATAGACTAGAAAACTTTGTTGGCATTAATGGAAGTGCATTAGCATGGTTTAAATACTTACTTATATGACCGCCTTCAATTCGTAGCAGTGAATGAAGAGGTATCATCGATCACAAGTGCAGTATGGAGTACCTCAAGGCTTGGTACTTTGGCCGCTACTCTTCACGCTTAACATGTTACCCTTGGGAGATATCATCAGGAAACATGGTGTTAGCTTTCACTGTTATGCTGATGTTTCTCAGCTCTATATTTCTTTGCGGCCCGGTGAAAAACACCAATTTGAAAAACTAAAGGAATGCATAGTCGATATAAAAAACTGGATGACGAGTAATTTCTTGCTGCTAAATTCTGAAAAAACAGAGGTGTAAATTATAGGACCTATAGGACTCTGCATGTAATAACCTAGAACACTGTCTAAGACTTGATGGCCGCACTGTCAATTATTCGTCATCAGTTAGGAACCTAGGTGTGCTATTTGATCACAATCATTCCTTAGAAAACCACATTTCTAGCATTTGTAAAACTGCATTTTCCCTCTCAAAAATATATCTAAATTACGGCCTATGCTCTCAATGGCAAATGCAGAAATGTTAATCCATGCATTTATGACCTCAAGGTTAGATTATTGTAATGCTTTATTGGGTGATTGTTCTGTATGCTTAGTAAACAAACTACAGCTAGTCCAAAATCTAGCAGCAAGAGTTCTTACTAGAACCAGGAAGTATGACCATATTAGCCCGGTCCTGTCAACACTGCATTGGCTCCCTATCAAACATTTTATAGATTTTTAAATATTGCTTATTACTTATAATCCCTGAATGGTTTAGCACCTTTAACACCATTTGAATAAGCTCTTGTTACACTATAATCCTCCACGTCCACTGCCTTCTCAAAACTCAGGCAATTTGATAATACCTAGAATATCAAAATCACTTGCGGGCGACAGATCCTTTTCCTATTTGCCGCCTAAACTCTGGAATAACCTACTTAACATAGCTCGGGAGGCAGACACACTCTTGCAGTTCTAGATTCTAGAATTAAAGACCCATTTCTTTAACCTGGTTTACACATAACACACTAATATGCTTCTAATATCCAAATCCGTTAAAGGATTTTTAGGCTGCATTAATTAGGTAAACCGGAACCGGGAACACTTCCCATAACACCCGATGTACTTGCTACATCATTAGAAGAATAGCATCTACACTAATGTTAGTCTGATTCTCTCTTATTCCAAGGTCACCGTAGCCACCAGATCCAGTGCGTATCCAGACCAGATCGTGGATCAGCACCTAGAAAGGACCTCTACAGCCCTGAAAGACAACTAGAGCCCCAGATACAGATCCCCTTTAAAGACCTTGTCTCAGACGTCCACCGTGACAAGACCAAAAAAACAGATGATTCTTCTGCACAATCTGACTTTGCTGCAGCCTGGAATTGAACTACTGGTTTCGTCTGGTCGGAGGAGAACTGCCCCCCCCCCCCAACTCAGCCTGGTTTCTCCCAAAGTTTTTTTTCTCCATTCTGTTACCGATGGAGTTTTGGTTCCTTGCCTCTGTCGCCTCTGGCTTGCTTAGTTGGGGTCACTTTCATTTACAGCGATATCGTTGACTTGATTGCAAATGATTGCACAGACACTATTTAAACTGAACTGAGATGAACTTCCTTTAACTGTCATTTTGCAATATTGACACACTGTTTTCCTAATGAATGTTGTTCAATTGTTTTGATGCAATGTGTTTTGTTTAAAGCGCTATATAAATAAAGGTTACTTGACTTGACTAAATGTCTTGATTGAACAGTATCTGCATATTTTTACATTACTTGTTACATTTATTGATTGACACATACTGTATATGAAACACCTTTGATTCACAACTACCTGCTAATGCACTCACATTCGGATGAAGTACTTGTGTCCATAAGTTTGGGTGAGTAAGGGTTAAGGCTTGAAGGCTGTGACTACTGGGCATGTGAACATCAATATCATTTTTGTCATGTGGAACAACAATAGCTACTTTATTTGCAATATTGTAATGGTTGGTTTAGGGTTTGGGTAGGTGTAGACCTTAATAAAACACTATCTAATAGGTGCAAAATTTATTGTTTATTTACTTCTGTAGCTCCACAATTGTAAGGGCAAAATGCACCAACACATATAGTAGTACATTCAGTGCCCTGTAGATGCCGATATCCCTTATTTTGTAGCAGAAATAAATTGCTGCAGAACAAGCTAATGACATCAGTGATCATTGTACAATTGCTGCAGTTAGAAATGCCAAAATTCCAAAAATCCAGGCCTCAATGCATTAAAAAACGTGGTATGAAACATTTTTCCTTACAAGGTATTCGCATGATTTATTTTAATTGAACTGGGACAGCGTTAGGCTTATTGATGATGTTGAAATAGCTTGGAAATACTTTCATGATGGATATTTGCAACTTATTAACAAACATGCTCCTCTACGTAAGTTCAGAGTCAAGGGATGAGATAGCAGTTTAGCAACCTTCTTCATGAGAGGGATGTGGCTTGGGCAAAGGCTAGGAAATCAGAAGTGGAAGCCGATATGATTCATTTCAGATGGCTACGAAACCAGTTCACAGCAGCTGTCCGACATGCCAAATCGGAATACTATCTAACGGCTATTACAGACAATCTAAATAACCCTAGGACTTTTTGGAAGTCTATCAAGTCAATTTCTTTAACTAAATTTCGTAATGAACTGCCTCCCCATATCATCAGGGATAATTTTACTATCTCTGATAGATTGGCGATGCTAGAGTGTTTTAATGAACATTTTGTTGCATCTGGTTCTTTGCTTGACAAATCGCCACCTCCAAAAACCTCCCCTTATAACAGTAATGTTGCTGGAAGATGTTTTGTTAGTCAGCCTTTTCCATTTACCTTTAACCCGTTTTCACTCAATGATGTACATAAAGCCCTAATGTCATTGGATATCAAAAAGCCTGCTGGCCCAGATTTTCTAGAGCAATATTTCTTAAAAATTGCTGCAGATTTTATTGCTAAACCTTTTTAATATGTCTTTGGATCAGAGTGTTATGCCATCAATCTAGAATTCTTCCCATGTCTTTCCCTTGTTAAAGGGAGGAGATCCTGCCTTGTTAAACAACTATAGGCCTATCTCCAATTTGTCTGTGCTGTCAAAGGTCTCAGAACGACTAGTAAGTGAACAACTGAAAGAATTCCTGAGTGTTAATAATACTCTTTTTCAGTCAGAGTTTCAGTCGGGCTTCCGAAAGGAACACAGTACCATCTCTGCTTCATTGAAGTTTGTGAATGACATTATTGAGGCATTGGACAGCAAAAAGCAGCTCTTTTCATTGATCTCTCCGAAGTTTTTGATACGGTGAACCATTGTATTTTAAAACAGAGACTGCTCAATATTGGTCTTTCTGAGAAGGCAGCTGGTTGGTTTGAAAATTATCTCTCAGATAGGACTCAGTGTGTCACCTTTGATGGAATCTTTTCAGGTTTCTTAGAAGTTGTATCAGGGGTCCCACAGGGATCGATGCTGGGCCCACTTTTATTTACAATTTATTTAAATGACCTTGGTTCAAATGTCCACAATGCTTTGTTTCATTTATATGCTGATGACACAATTATTTACACCTGTGGTGAAACCCTTCACCAGACTTTTCAGTTTCTGCAGGATGCCTTTGACACTGTACAATCTCGGCTGTCCGACTTGAAGTTTGTGTTGAATGCAAGTAAAACCAAGATGGTACTGTTCTCAAATATTAGGAACTCTACAACTATCCTTCCAAACATAATTACTCTGCGGGGAAATATAATAGAGCGTGTGGCTGAGTACAAGTACTTAGGGCTTTTACTTGACGACCATTTGACTTTTAAAGCTCATATCCAAAATTTAGCCTGGAAACTTAGGTTAAAACTAGGGTTCCATTTTAGGAATAGGGCCTGTTCTTCTTTTGCAACAATTAAGAAATTGGTCTAGTCTACTTTCCTGCCTCTTTTTGGACTATGGTGATTTTTTATATATGCACGCCCCTAATAAATATTTGCACCAGTTGGATTCAGCTTATCGTGGTGCATTGAGATTTATTACAGGGTGCAAGCTTTTCACACATAGTTGCACTCTGTATAATCTAGTCCAGTGGCCCAACCCTTGCTCACCGCAGGCTAATCCGGTGGCGATTGTTTATATATAAATCCATCATTGGGACATTGCTCCCTTATTTATGTAGGCTTATGTCCTTCAAAGGCAGCACTCACTCTCTGCAGTCTAATGATAATTTTAACCTGGTTGTGCCTAGGGCTCGCACAGAATTGGGGAAGCAAGCATTTAGAATTTCTGCCCCATCAGCATGGAACCTGTTACAAAATTATTTAAAACTTGATAATTTGTTCTCTTTTGGTCAATTTAAGAAGCTATTAAAGCATCGGGAAGCAGGCACAATGGGCACCTGTCCCTGCCTCCCACATTAGGTTGAGTCTATGTTGAAAATGGGGGATGTCATGATTTCCTCGTTGGTAGATTCATGTGCTCGTAAAAGAGACTTGTTCTCAAAGGATTTCCCTGGTTAAATAAAATAAATAAAAGTTAGCTGCCATGCATAACGAAAAGAGTAATTGCATGGAAGGTGGCCAAGATTGTGCTGTGAATGGATGGAACATTTAAGCATCAAACTCAGTTAATCAGTTAGTCTTCTAAAAGATCTTTCACATTGAGCAAAACTGTACAGTATTTTGGCATATCTTTTTTTTTTTTTTTACATCATTACATTAAAGCAAAATGACATCTGCACAAAAATGACCAAGAGCAGGGTGATTATGATTATGAGGAAAAATATTCCCCACTTCCCTTAATACCCAGTTGGCCTCCGATCACCAGGAAGACTATGTTTCCCAGTTTAGTGCAGACAAATTAAAGTCTGATGAGGTTGTTGCTAAATTGGCACATTTCATCAATATAAGAAGCGATGCACTAGAAGAGATGGTAAAAGCTACACCAAGAGGACTTAAAGGAAAAGTTGGGCTCCATTGAAAGACATGTAGAGATAAGTGAACAATCTACTCTGTCCTGCATGAATCGTTCACTTCACTGTGAGGAGATACAGGGAAGCAGTGTGGAAAGCTGCAAAAATCAGGAAATTTCTTCGAGATCATGGCTTGCGTTTGACCACAGATTTAACGACCAAGATTTTAGGCAGAAATTATGGCTTTTGATTAAAAGGCACGAGAGGGTAAATCAGCATACTTTGTTTAAGGCTGTAAAACAACTGTAAAAGAAACATAAGCATGTTGTGGTCCACTTGAAAATTTAGGTATTTCATTTCATTTTACTAGATAACGTGGCCAACAGAAACTGTACTCTTTCTGCTAATTTGCTTTCAAAGGAAAACTGGCAATAGAAAGGTTACTGATAAGTTATCCTTGTTAATATTTTTTAAAGGTGCTGATCTCGGCTCAATCTGAGTTTTAGTTTCTTATATTTATCCAGAGGATGACAATATATGGTATTTATTTCATTTTTTCCAATTAGTTCTGTTAATCTGTTAAATGTGTCTATTTCCTCTTTTAATGTTTAGGGGCTGCATAATAATATTTAAAGAAAAGAACTGATTTTACTTGCTACACAATACTGGGCTGCGTTTCCCAAAAGCTTCGTAAGCCTAAGAAGTTCTTAAAAAAGATTGTACGACTGATCTTAATATTACGGTCTGTTTCCCAAAAGTATCGTAACTTAAGTAGCACTTGAAAATCTTTGTAGATCCGTGAGTGCTATGGAGTAATCGTAAAGCCCTAAGTGCATCGTAAGAAGACAGATTTATGCGGTCACCTGCAGGAAAATCGACAGATTACACCTTTAACTCGATTCAAGTGCAATGGAATTATAATATAGTCTAAGGATTTATTGTACTTTATTGTAAAATTTATAATTCGTTTTTTCTTTCATTAATTTATAAAGGAAATAATTTAATAAGGCAGAAAAAAAGAAATACACATCTAAATTAAATGACTGAACCAAAGTAAAGACTGGGGAAAAATCTTCAATGACTTTCTGACATGCACTATATATGTGTGTGTGTGTGTGTGTGTGTGTGTATATATATATATATATATATATATATATATATATATATATATATATATATATATATATATATATACACGTGTGTGCGTGTGTGTGTGTGTGTGTGTGTGTGTGTGTGTGTGTGCGTGTGTGTGTGTGTTTGTGACATATCGGGACACAACTCTGTATAATAACATGGGTATGACACAGGTATTACAAGGAGAGCGTGACTTAAGAGGACATAACCCATGTCCCCATTTTTCAAAACGCTTATAAATCATACAGAATTAGTTTTTTTTTTGAGAAAGGACAAATGCACAACGTTTCCTGTGAGAGTTAATGTTAGGTGTAGGGTTGGTGTACAGACATAGAATATACAGTTTGTACAGTATAAAAACTATATATATATATATAGAGAGAGAGAGAGAGAGTGTATATATTAGAATTTAAAGTAGGCTATAATATTATACACTGTATTATATAATATAATATAATATCCGAGTTGTCTGGAACACAGCATTAGGTTAACATTTCAACAAACGAGCATCTACTAATTACGAGCCATTCTATTAGGCAACGTTTCAGCACTTGACAAATGGATAGCGACTTCTAAAGTAGCACTTAAATCACAGCTACGTGCGATTGCTTTAAGTGCATTTTGGGAAATGCACATGAAACAATAATGAACGATTGTAAAATGGCTCATAGAAAATGCTCTTAAGCACTAAAATCAATTGTTATCGGGAAATCTGGCCCAGATCTGATTTCTGATGTATACAAGAAGCTCATTCGGTTAATGATGATCGCAAATTTTGGAGTGCTCAGTGGGGTGATTCACTATGGTTTTCCCATGGTTCTGAACATTCAGCTGGGGTAATAACACTTAAGAATAGATTTAATGGTGAAGTCGTGCAGTCTGTAAGTCATCCTTATGGTAGTAATAATAATTTTATTATTACAGCTAATGTTTATGGGTACAAAAGGAACCAAGTGAATGATAGTCATTTGGGGGCTGTAGGAAACACCTTTAAAGGTTGGTTTGACAAATATCCAACCTTACACAATAATAGGAGGGGGTTTTAACATTATTTGGGAATATGCTACAGACAAATAACCACAAGGTCGATCAAATTCAATAAATATTAATTTAAAAAAAATGTATCTCAAAATGTAATCTAAAATATATCTGGAGAGTTAAACACCCTAATAACATCCTTCACGTGGAGTAACAAGTCAGGCTCTAATCTATCCAGAATTGATTATTAGTTTTGAGAAATATAGGGTAGAAGCAGATATTTTACCTACTCCTTTAACAGATCATAAAGCCTTCGGTATAAATATGAACCTGCACTCCAAAAACCATAATGCAAATATTTCATATTGGAAACTTAATAATTCCCTCTTGCTGCATAATGAGGTCCAAAAGAAGATTTGATTTGTAGGTTTTGGTTTAAAGCTAAACTTCTAAAGTTTGAAATTGGAAAATATATGATAAAGTATGGTTCCTTTAAGAATTACCAAAATTAAATGAGCTGAAGAAATTAGAATAATAACAAGAATAACAAATTTGTCTCAGAGACATCCAGACTCTCATTTAGAGGATGAATAACTAGAAATGGCTGAGATATGAAGTAAACTAGATGATTTGTATAAGAAAAAAGCTGAAGGTGCCTTTATTCCTTTAAAAAAAAAAAGTGCTTGAGGCAGGGGAACAAATTTTCTAAATATATTTTAAATTTAGAAAAGCAGAATTTTGTTTCATAACACCATTAATAAATTAAATATTAATGGGATTATAATGGATGAGCATACACTAATTATTCTCTTAAATCACACAACAGTTCCGTAACAGCTTTATTTCTATGAAACATTGTGTCTTTGCCTTATGTTTATTCATAATGGGATCAACTAACAGACAATATTGTTTGGAAAAAGGTTTGGCTAATCAATATTTAATTACAAATTAGGTTAAGGAACACACAGGATTTACACAACCAAATATTATAATATTATATTATATTATATTATTATATATTACCATTGGTAAATTTAAAATCTGATATTGATTTTGGTTGCTACTTTTGTGTCAGTTGCTCTAAAAGTGTGGTACATTTGTTTTGGCATTGCCCTTTTGTTAAACTGTTTTGGGAAAATGTATGTGATTTTATTGTACAAAATATTGATAATCATTTTGTTTTGTTATTGAAATATATATTATTTGGTATGTTAAAGAACAGCAAAGAAAAACAGAGACAAGTTTACATGATAAATCTTTTTTTACATGCAAAATTTTATATTCACAAATGTAAGTTCTCATGAATTTTTAGGAAGGAAATTGAGCATTATATTGATAGTATATGATTTTCAATGAATATGAATATTTTTATATATATTTGTATTTGTTTACAGCCTCTCTAGTGTGAAGTAGTTTATTTCATGTATAATGTTTGTTTATATCATGTATAGTGTTTGTCTTATACATACATGTCATTTTTAATAAAAAAGGAGTAATTGCATTAGTCATCACAAATGTATTGAAATAAAGAGTGCATATACTAATAAAAAAATATGTGTGTGTGTGTGTGTGTCAAGAATAGAGTAAAAGTTGCTAATATCTTTGAAACTCAAAGTAAAACAAAGTAGCCAAAATGATATTTACTTTAAATACAGTAACTAGTTACATTTACTCAAATACTTCATTTACTCATTCTCATGTCATTCCAAACCTGTATGAGGTTCTTCTGCAAAACACAGAACCCCACTGATTTTACTGAATGTAAAAACAAAAAATTTTAAAAAAAATCACTAAAAATAAAAAATAAACTCATAGAAAATACAGCCCACATATTGCTTTTATGTGTTTTAGGGTTGAAAGAAAGATCCATAAAATTAAAAATAAAATGTACTTGTGATTTTCTGCGAAGATATTATCTATTTTTCTATTGATTTTCTTTTTTTTCTGAACTTTTCCAGAGCATAACTGTCACGTACGAGAACACAGGAGACGAGAGATCCAAGTGCAGTGTGAGATTTATTGGGAAATCCAAAATCAGAGTCAAAACAAGCCAGGGTCGTAACCAAACATCAGTCCAAACAGAAACAAACAAACAAACAAACAGGATCAGGAAGAGGAACTCGAAACTACAGGAACACTAGGAAACCAAGTGACGGAAAGTAAGGACTCCATGACGCCAAACAGAAAAGGACTGGTTAATATAGGGAGGATAATGACTAACAAGTGAAGACACCTGAGTGCAATTAACAGGAGTGCAATTACTGTGATGAAGGGACAAGGCTAGTGGGAATTGTAGTGCCTACGGTGAGGTGCCTATGGGGAAGTGAGACCACTAGTGGACACCCAGGGAAACAGAGACCAGACAGCGTGACAATAACACTGTTGACCTGCCTTCTTCCAAAAGTGCATCCTGC